>NW_014011757.1:0-8293 GCF_000611645.1 Monoraphidium neglectum
CTCGCCGCCCTTGCACATGGTCACAGGTATGGCAGCGCGCGCACGTCAAGATAGCCAGTTGGACCCATTTAGGCCGATGGACCCGAAGTGGGCCCCGCCCGTCCGCCCCACCGGGTCCGCTTGTCGGTGTGGCAGTCTTCAGACCAAGGAATGGGGCCGACAAGAAACTGGCTAGCAGTACAGCCACCCCTCACCCGTAGTAGCTCCTCTTGTACTGCTGATCCGTCAGGCCCAGGCTGGCCTTCTTGACGGGCTCGTCACTGAACACGGCCACGATGCCGCGCCCCACACCCTGCTTGCGGAGGCCCCTGCAGAAGAGAGTGTGTGCGTGTGTGTGTGTGTGTGTGTGTGTGTGTGTGTGTGTGTGTGTGTGCGTGCGCACGAGTGTGTGTGGGGGGGGGGGCGCACGCACGCATGTGTGCGCGTGAGTGTTGGAAGCCCCCGCACCGTTCACGCGCGCACACACTCACGTACACATTCACGCATCGCCTGCACACATGCAACGGCACCCTCGCACCTGCGAATGTTTGCGGCGAAGGGGTCCCCAAAAGTGTCCTGCAGGTCGGCGGTCTTCACGCGGGAAGGGTCCATGCGGCCGCCAGCCCCCATGCTGCTGACCACCTTGACTCCAGCCTGGATAAGGGGGGGTTGGGGTGGTGTAGCGCCGGGGCAGTGCGAGGCAGTTGTTGGTGAGGGAGGGACGTGATGGGGCTTGATGGCGAGGGTTTCAGAAGCTGCCACACGTTGTTGTCCGCAAGCAATCGGGGCTGTGCGTTTTAGGGCCGGTGGGGTGGATGAGCACAGCGTTGTTTGCGGACCACGCGCTTGTTTGGATGATGCTTAATGAAAAGGCACTGCACTGCTGCGCCACTGCAAACGCAAACCTGCCCGCCGCTGCCGCGCGCGCACCTCCACTGCTGCGAGCAGGAGGTTCTGCTTCGGCGCGATGGAGTCGATGCAGTCGACCACAAAGTCGTAGCGCTGGCGTGACACCAGGGCGCGCGCGGTCTCTGGGGTGATGAACTCCTGGGGAGGCGCGAGGGTTGGTGGTACGGAGTCAATCCATTTGTTGAGTACATTACATCATGCGTTTCCAGCTGTGAGGGGCAAAAACCCTGGGTTCCCTGAGGGGCAACAGCCCAACCAGGCCAGAAGAGTAAGCGGGTGCGGCGAAGTGCGAGTTTGTGGAGCGGATGAGTGTGATGATCGAGCACAGCTCTGAGAGCGTCAGCAGGTGTGCGTGACCGAGTGATTCGAATGGGCACATGGGGGTCACGGGTTGGCTCTAAACAGGTAGGGCTGGGACACCCTCAACAAACGTAAGATGACAGCGGCAGAGCCAGATTATGAGGGCCCACTGCGCACACGCATCAAGCCGCCGCCCTTTTATTGTAGCGCATCAAGCCGGGCCCGTGATTGCGGCAGCCCGCTATGCACGCGGCACACGCACGTCCCAACAGGCTGAACCCTGACCCTGATTCCGCGCGTTTCAGAGTCAGCGCATGGCGCATGCAGCCCTGGATTGTGGCGCCATGGACTGTGGCGCGATAACAGACCGCCCCAACCCTAAACCCAACAACATAAGGGCCCGCGGCTGACCCACGCGCCTGCAGAGTCGTCAGTTTCAGGCGCGGGTTGATATCCAGCAGCCGCGCAGCAGATACCTCCGCCTTAGGGCGCCCCACCGTCGATGCCAGCGCGGGCAGCTGGCGGTTGCGGTTGGTGGTGTCGACGCAGTCCCCTGCGGCGCGGGCGTCGGGGCGCGGCCCGCGGGGACGGGGTGTTGAGAGTGGTCACAATGTGCCGGCGGTAGGAGGGCCGGGTGCTTGGGTGCGGAGTGTGCAAATGGTTTGAAAGTTAATGATATTGGGCCCGGCCTAGAGGGCCGCGTCGTGGCACACCACCCTTGGGCGGTGACAAGGGCCATACAGCCCAGTCGACCACCGCCGCCGGCTGCCCTGCAAACTGCCGCTCCCGCCGGACGCCCGCGGCCGGCGCGTCGCCCCTGCAGCCCGGCCGCCAGAGCGCGCCCTCTGCAAGGCGCGAGTCCCGCACACCGGCGGCGCCGCCGCCCCCCGCCCACCGTCCACGATGGTGATCGATCCGACGCCCGCCCTGACGAGCTGCTCAGCCGCATAGGATCCGACGCCGCCCAGGCCCACGAGCAAAACGTTGGTCGCCGCCAGCTTGGCCAGGCCGGTGTCCCCGACCAGCAGGCGCGTGCGCTGCAGCCAGTCGTCGTCCTGCTGCTCCTGCTGCTGCTGCTGCTGCTCCTGCTGCTGCTCCTCGCGCTCAATGACTGCTGCGGAGGCGCGGCCGCCGCGGCGCCCGAGGAGGTCGAAGGCGGGCGCGAGCTGCTGCTGCTGCGGCTCAGCTAAGAGTTGGGGGTCCACCTGCAGCAGCGGCTGCTGCTGCTGCTGTTGCAAAACCACTGTTGAGTCCACGGTCATCGCCTCAATGGTTGCCACGGCCGAGCGCCGCAGCTCTGCACCTAGGAGCTCCTCAGACACCAGCTGCTCTGCAGTCGCAGGGACGGGCGCTGCAGCGGCGGCGAGCGGCTCCGGCAGAGCTACCTCGGAGGCCGCCACGGCAGCAGCGGCGCCGACGACGGCGCCAAGGGCCATCGCTGCAGCGCCCGACGCCGCAGCCTCAGGCTCGGGCCCACAGTGGCGGCGCTTGTGCGGCCGCTCGTCCTCCTGCTCGGGCGGCGGCCGCGGGCGCTGCAGCTCCTCCAGTGGGTACAGGCGCGTCTCCAGCTCGGTCACGCGCGTGGCGAACGGCGGTGAGGAGAGAACGGTGCGGCGGCGCGCCGGTGGAAACGGCAGCGGCGCTGGCCCAAACAGGTGCCCCGAGCGCAAGGCCGCATTGACCACGGTGCTGTGGCGGCGCATTTCGACGTGCTGTCCACGAAGCCAGTATTGTGCGCACGCCTGGTGAGCCCGCAAGCCCTTCGCCTGGTTGGACACGCGGGTGTCAATATGCGGAGGCGGGCAGCATGTCAGAAAAAAAAGTGATCAGCGACTTTGAAATGGTTAACGGCACGTCCAGGGCTACAACTAGCCCGAGTGCCGCTGCCTGCCACATGGCGGAGGCGCTGTCATGGTGTGGCCCCCAGGCTGGACCCCAGGGGACCATGCCTAAGTGTGTGCATCTGGGCACATTGGAATGATTGCGCGTGATTGCACACACTCAAAACCAGGCGCGTCCAGTTGGCCGGCGCCTGCTTGGGGCCGTCCTGTCAACATCCTGGGGACTGCTGGACCGTTTCCGTGGCCCATCGCGGGCACGCACATCGGAACTAATACAGCAACCGCTACAAGTATGATTTGTTACATTTGGACAGTGTTGGGGTGGCTGCCCGCTGCGTGAGTGCTTGTAATTTCAGGGAATTGAGCAGGTGCGTCCTGCAAGTCAAATATCAATGGTTCGCGGCAGAACAGATGACAAGCACGGTGCCGCCGCCGCCGCAACCGTTGGTGCGCACCACAGTCCAAACCTGCTTGATGCATGCCCAGGTCTGGAAAATTACTAAAGAATTCCGCTTCATAATCCTGTAGAAACAGCACGCCCTCAATTTGCGCCATCCCCGCCACCACCGCCACCACCGCCACCGCCTCCTCCGCCGCCGCCGCCGCGGCCGCTGCTGCTGCTCCCAAGCAGGCTGCAGAAGCTCATAAAAGCTGTGCCGCCTTCTCCCAGCTTCGCCTCCCAGTGGGTGCCCGGCATGAGCGCCCGCATCTGCTTCTTGGCAGCTTCCACCTTGGGGGGGAGGGCCAGGGACCCACCGGTGCGATGTACAGCAGATATTCAAAGCTCCGTCAATGGTGGTGATGATGATGGTGCTTGAATTCTGCGCATGCAGGCCGGTTTGTGCTGCTTGCTGGCCAGCGCGCAGCCAAACTCAACAGCCGCACCAGGGCCATCGAGCCGGGCGCGGCCCGCCGCCACGCCGGCGCAGCCTGCCGGTTGTGCTAAGCGCATGAAGAGGCGGGGGGTATCCCCCGCAAAGGAGCCAGCTGCAAGCCCATGCGGCGGTTCAGGGCAGCGCGGGTGCCAGCGAAGACTCGCGGCGCCGCCGCGCAGCCAGCGCCACAACACCCTGCCTCGCACGGCCGAGCCCACCGCACGCGTCCCTGCCCATGCGCCCGCCGCGTGGCCGCGAGCGGCTGCCAGCGTTTGGCGCCTGCCCGCCGCTCGCCTGTTTGCAGAGGTCGTCCATGAGCAGCAGGGCCGGCTTCTGGTACAGCAGGTCCCCCACGTTGCAGGAGGGCAGCAGCAGCTTCAGAGCCAGGACGCGCGCCCCAATGTCCCTGGGCGTCAGCCGCAGCAGGCCCGGGTGACGCTTCAGAATCTGGAGCGTCCTGAAGGGGGACCCGGCCGCGAGGACGTTGGTCAGCTGCAGCGTGGCCGCGGCGAGCGCGCGGGCGCCGCCGGCGGCGAGCGGCTCGGGGAGCGCGCCGGTGTTGTGGAGGAACAGGTCCGTGATCTGCAGTCAGCATGGATGGGTGGACGCATGGCGGAAGGGGAGATCAGCAGCAGCATAGTCATGCAGACCTCTTGCAGCGGAAGCGCTGATCGAAGGGAGTTGAAAGGCGGTCGGGGCGAGCTGACCGGCCGTGCAGGTGACGGGCCGTGCCACGTCAGCGTGTCGTCGGCTGCAGTGAGTGCATGACGTGCGCGCAGGCCACGGGCGACAGCGGCGCATGTCGGCGCACCTCCAGCTCCCGCAGTATGATGTCCTCCTCCGCAGCAAAGATCTGATGCCCGGACGCGTCCGCGTTGGCGCGCAGCATCTCCCTCAGGGCACGCTCCTCCTCCGCAGCTGGCGCCTCGGGCGCGTGCCCTCTTCCGCTGCTGCTACTGCTGCTGCTGCTGCTGTTGCCGCCAGCAGGGTGTCTGCTGTCAGTCTGTATGGGCACTTGAGAGCTTGTGCCAGCTGCTGGATGCGCCTCTCGCGCTGCAGCGGCGACGCGCCTTCCTGTCGGAGATGATGCGGCGTGGCAGCGGCGCCGCCGCCCAACCTCAACGTCTGCGCGCACCGGCAACCTCCGCGTATGATGCGTAACCCATTTATCTGTCCGCAACCTCCGTATTCTAGCTTGGACCCGTGCGTGCTGCATGATTGCGCGGGTGTGCGTTGTGCGTGGGTTGTATGTCGTTGTGTGAAAATATGGACGTAATGCCCTTGAAATCAATTCTAGCCCATGTACCTTCACGAGATTTTCGGTAGGGTTCTTGCAATTCGGCGAGAACTCTGTGCCCGGCCTGCATCGCTGCGGTCACCCTCGCCGGCCCCAGCCCTGCGCTGAGCTGCTGACGCACAGCATCAGGTGGCCGGCAAGTCGGCCCGTTGGTTGCGCATGCATTGCTGGTCACGCGCCTGAGGGCTGCTACGCCCTGCCACGCTGACCGCACCTTTGCCTCGCACTGCCCCTTTGGTTTGCTGGCAGACCGCGATGTTTTTGCCCCTTTTCGGGGGAACGGCTCCCCCCTGAGACCCCCATACAGGCAATAGTGCTACACGCGCTTCGCACAGTGCTACACGCACTTTGCACATCTGCTATGCAAGTTCGCGCCTAGTACTGCAAGTTTGCGCCTAGTACCTGCGACACTTGGTCGTGCACCGACTGACGCGCTGCTTACCGCGCAGGTGATTCAATGTATCGAGGGGTACCGGTGGAGCGGATACAGGTTGGGATACCCCACTTGCTTTGAGCACACTGCTGCTTGCCACATCTGCTGTGTGCAGCTGTGCGGTGGTGACCACTCCAGGCGCCCCAAGGTAATCGACCCTCATCACTGCATGCGTGCTACAACGGAGGTTACAGCCCCTCGTTGCTGCAAGCTCTCCTGCTTGCAGCTGGCGAGGATGCTTCGCCTAGTTAGCGGAACCTGCAAGGTCTTTCACATAATCGTTGCACGCGCAATTGTTATTTGCAAGCAAGGACGCACAGGAGATTTGCATGGTGCGTCCCCTCCCCGCCTTGATGGCAATAAATGCACCATCGATGCCCATTCCAAGTTATCGCAAGCGTGTTCCTTCAGACAACGCGGCGGGACTGGCATTCCACCCGTCCCGCAGGAAAGCGTGCGTGCCCCCCCCCCCTGCGGGCGGGTGTCGTCATGTGCTGCACAGCGGTGATTACGCTTGACAGCTGACAGCAGCGGGGCTGTCCGGTCAAGTTGATATATTGTTGCGCGAGTACAGGGCTCGATTCTCACTATCCAGCGTTCCTCAGGGGTTGCCGGGAACGTTGGCGACATGGCGAGCATTGCAAGCCTCGGCAGTGCGCACGTGATGCGGCACCATCCTGGTCAAGATCCTGGTTGACAGCAAGAAGGTGCCCCACATGGTTGTTTATCTACCCCTGAGCATGCAAGCATGGACGGCCAACCACATGCCGCTCCCGCCTCCTGCTGTTCGTCGTGCCGTGCAGCGCCATGGACACATGTGGGGACGGAGGGATGCAATATGATTGCAGCAGTGTGAGGATCGCTGGGGGAGCAACCCATGGCAGCCAAGAGCTCGGAGGCGAGTATGAGTTAATTTTACATGAGATACGCCGGAGGAACACGGCTGTGATGGATTTTGTGGCAGCTACACAGCCCAGTCACCACGGTTACGACCGGCGATCTTTAGGACGAAGACAACAGCGCCACGAACTATCCTACGCTATCATCAGGCTTTTTGCAGTGTACTGGACAGTGTCAGGCTTTTAGGCAGGTGCGCAACGAGTGGAGGAGGAACAGCGGGGGCTCAGGTGGCAGGGAACCGCTGCCATAGCGCCCATTGGGTTCAGAAGCATGTTATAGACCTCTCAGGTCCCCGCGAAGGCACTGCCTGCAGCCGCTCAAAGCAGCGGAGCGGAACTACCACCACAGCGGAGCGCCTCGCACCGCTGTTGGCGCCGCCCTTAACATGCAGCTGCGCCACGCCCGCCATCAAGTTCGCCCGCAGGTGGCCACCTCCTTCACACGGCGGCCCACCATGCAAGCCGCCGGCATGCATGCACGGCAGCCCGCCACCCGGACTGCGGGCATAGCGGCGCGGCCTAGGCGGGCTCGGCTTGTGGCGGTGCGCGCTGCGGGTGCTACTCGCAGGGAGATCCCAATCTTCCCTCTTGGCGTGGTGGCGCTGCCGCATGCGACCGTGCCTCTCATGATTTTTGAGCCTAGGTGAGCTGACGAGGCAAGCTGCAGGGGGTTGGTCCTATATCAGGAGCAGCTCTCGCACCGGCACCAGCGGCAGAGGCAGCAACAGCATCGGCATTAGCCACCGCAACCGCCACAGCAGCAGCACCACCACCACCAGCAGCAGCAGCGGCTGCTGCTGTGGACCGTCAACGCGTTCTCACAGCAGGCCGACGCCCCATGTTTGCTGTGTGCCCTGCCTCGGTCCCCGCCCATCACGGCTGCCCCTTGTGCGTGGTGCCCGTGTGGCGCCACGCGCCCATGCCGCAGGTACCGCGTGCTGTTCAATACCCTGATGGACGGCATGCCCGATATAGAGGAGGGCCTGGTCCAGAAAGAGTCGCCCTACGCCGGCACGAAGCAGTTTGGCATGTGCTACGTAGACGGCAACAGCGGCAAGATGGCCACGTGAGCCGGGCGGCGGCTGGGGGCCGGCTTGGGGCCCCGCCGGGTGGCTGATGCGCGGGCGCATCAGGCGGGTGGGGCCGTGCAGGCGCACCGTGCGAGGGTAGCACGCCCTCAGGTCGCTCTACCCCAAAGCAGTGCCCGCGCTGGTTGCTGCGTGGCAACCTGCTCCAATCTGCAGTGCTGATGCTGACCCAAGGAGCGCTCGTCGTGGCGGCAGCCGCCCGCAACCCACAGCTCCTCCCCCGCCCCACTCCCCGGCCTCGGTAGGGTGGGCACGCTGCTGCAGATCCAGGCGCACTCTTTCGAGGCGGACGGCCGCATTCTCGTAGTCAACAAGGGCAGCGAGCGCTTCAGGGTCACCAAGGTGCGGGGCCTGGCGGTGGCGGGCCGCACCACCCCACGTGTATGGCAGTCTCCTTTCTTCACCCACAGATGGGGGTGCCCGCTTGCCTGCCCGGCGGCTTTTGCGGGACGGGCTGGTGCAGTGCAGTCCCGTCATGGCTGTGTTCTGGTCACTGCTCCCTGGCACTGATGACTAATTATTGACGACCGATGGTTGACGGATGTGATGGGGGCGCTCGCGGTTGTTCAGGTGGTGAAGGAGCGGCCGGTGTTGATTTGTGAGGTGGAGGTGCTGCCCGAGGAGGAGGACAGCAGCCAGGAGGTGCGGGGCCGGGGGATGATGGTGTTGGGG
>NW_014011757.1:8749-11994 GCF_000611645.1 Monoraphidium neglectum
GCTGTACACATGGGGGGCGGGAATGCAGGGAATGGGCGCGCTGGCTGAGGTGAGTTACGGCCTGTGTGATTGTGCATGGGTGTGCACCAGGGGTGACATCACCACAAAGTCTGTTGTTTGGTCTGTCAACATGTGTGGCTAACACCACAACTAGTGTCCACCGTGATGAGTATCGCTCGTGCGCACATGCATGCGTGCAAGTGCGCTACATGCACTCGCACACACAAAACACAACACACACACAACACACACCATCAAGTTCTCACACCTGCGTTCAACCGCACCCCCATCCCCCTGCCCCCCCAGGCCAAGGCCCTGGCCGAGCAGGTGGCGGACCTCTTCAGGAACGTGTTGCGCCTCTTCAGGAAGGTCAAGCGCCGCCAGCAGCAGCAGCAGCAAGGCAGCTCAGCAGCCGCGGCCGCCGCAGCCGCGGCCGGGGTCGCTGACGCGGAGGACGACGACAGCTTGGAAGAGCTGTCTGAGCTGGCGGAGCTGACGGACAAGCCCACGCAGGTGAGGATGGTTGGGCCGGCAGCGCAGGCGTCCCCCGCATTTGCGTGCGTGCCTCTGGGCCTTGAGTCTCCGGCATGTGAGGCTCGTGAGGGGATCAATTTGAGTCGACTGGGAGCACAAGCAACCGGTTGCGGGGTGCTGCTCCTGGCAGCACACAGCCGGACATGCTTCCCGTGGGTTGCTCAATGGCCCCGTTCGGTTCTCTCCCGCGCGGTCATCAACCGCAGCTGTCCTACTGGATCGCGTCTGTTCTGGGGGAGCACCGCCTCACGCAGCAGGTGGGGCGTTGGGCTCTGCACAGGTCGCCTGTTCCACCTAAAAACACACACCGTGCCACTTGCTGCCGCTGACCTGCCCTGCTTGGTCTTCGCACGAGGCACACAGCATGCTGGTTGCTACCCCAAAGAGTGGCCAGAGCCCCACTGCTGCAGACGCGCCACGCACCCGTGTGTCTTGTCACTGCTTGCCACGGCCGCCCGTGCTCCGTCCCCCATCGGCGCCGCACAGCCCCGTGTAAACCGCAACCACCTGATCCCTCTCACGATTCGCCCTCCCACCGCAGGTGTTGTTGGAGGAGGACTCCACCCTGGGGCGCCTGCAGAAGGAGGCGGAGGTCCTGGGGGAGACGATGCGCTTCTACAGCGCGGCCACGGCGCTGGAGAGCGTCTTCAGCAGCGGCGGGGAGGGCGGCGCGCAGCCGCCGGCCGGCGGGCCGGACTGACGGGCGCGGGCGGCGGCCGCGCGCGGCTTGCGAGCCGTGTAGCAGCTCTTTGTTGGTGTTTGTTCGTGTCTGCTCGGGGGCTGAGTTGCTCTGTGTCGCGGTCCAGCATGACGAGCGCGTTGCCGAGCTGTATCTGTAAACAAACCCGTGGCTCTTGCGGCAATGCGCCAGGACACAGCTGTGTGTTTCTCTGTGCAGCTGAATTTGTGCCCTGCACCGGTGCTGTACAGCATGCGCCACATCCAGCTCAGCAGCGGCTGTGCAAGGAGGCGCTGTGTGCCAGCCTGGCCCAGCCGGCGGGCACAATATGGCTGTGTGCAGGCCCACAGGCCGGTGCACGGGCGCCATCTGGCCAGAGTCACAGCATGCATGAGACACTGTGTGTCGTGGGCTGGGGCTCTGAAAGTAGGGTGTGGGTCCTTAATCCAGCCCAGACGGCAAGTATCAAACGGTATGGTAAACACCGCGGGTCCTGGCCAGGTCATTACAGTACCCCTGCGGCAGTGCTGGTCCGCTGCGCTGGGGCTGCTTCCACACCACGTGTGCTGGTGCCTACCGGTGATCCACGTGCAAGCGCCTATGTGGCTTCGAGTCTGTTTACCAAACGTTTACGCACGCAACGTCGGGTGTGCGCAGTGTTCCGGTCCACCTTTTCCGCTCCCGGGCCATCAAGCCACCGCCATTGTAGAATCCGTACAGATTTGATTCATGCAGGTCTGCACGTGCTCAGTCGCAGCTTTGGACACCCGCTGTCGCCGCACCCTCGCCGCCGCGTGCACCTGATCAGCACTGCCGGGGCGAAATGGAGGCCCCAGCCCACGTCCTGACGTTTGAAGAGCTCACCTACACGGTGATCACCAGACACAAAGAGCCAAAGACCATCCTTCACGACGTCGGCGGGCGCTGCGAATCTGGGTGCGCACCGGGCGCTCGGGCGTAGAACAAGTGCTGCCGCACGCGCTTGCTGTCGCCCGCGATTTTTGAGAGCATCGACCTCTAGACCAAGCCCCCATATGCGCCCCTCCTGACGCCGCAGGCGCCTGATGGCGCTGATGGGCCAGAGCGGCGCCGGCAAGACGAGCCTGGTGGGGCCAAGGGACGGCAAGAGCCCGGGGCGCTTGCGCTCCAATGGCCTACCTGCGTACCTGCGTACCGCACAGACCGCCCGGCCGCCCTCGCCAGCAGCGCGCCGAGCACGCGCGCTGCTTCCCTCATCCGTCCCCACTCACCCCGTGATCCCGCAACATGATCCCCACCTCCTACGACTGGAACAAAAAACAAGCTGGACTGCCTCGCCGGCCTCAAGCTCGCCGGCAAGGCGCGCGGCCGCGTGCTGCTGGATGGCGCCCCCCGCAGCGCCGCCGCCTTCGAGCGCATCACGTGCTTCGTGCAGCAGCGGGACGTTCTGGTGCCCAGCGCGACCGTGAGGGAGGCGCTGACGACGGGGGCGCTGCTCAAGCTGCCGAGGGCGATGCCGCGGGCGCAGAAGCGGGCAAGGGTTGAGGCCCTCCTGGACCAGCTGGTACGCGCGCGCGTGTGTGCGAGTGCATGTGTGTGTGCGCGTGTGTTTGAATGCGCAAACGTGTTGTGGGGAATGGGAGGGGATCACGTGCGTTGTGAGTTCTGCTGCTCCTGCAGGGTTCATGGCCATGTCAGCTGCAGTGGTTCCCAGCCAGAGGGTCGAGGGAAGGGCTGCGCAGGCACAGGGTGTGGCGCCGAGCTTGTTCATGGCTGGTGTCAGGGAGCATCACATGCACCCCACCAACAGGGTACGCACTGCTCAGCCCAACTCCTGTGCGTGCCGCACTGTGCGCATTTGCCCGCTCCCTCACCCCACCCCGCACACACCAAACGCACATCACCCTACGTGCCTCTCCCCGCGCCCCACCATGACCGACAGAATCTGGCCCATGTGGCTGATAACCTGATTGGGGATGAGACCATGGGCATGAAGGGCATCAGCGGCGGAGAGAAGAGGTGCACTCCTGCCCACTGCGCCTCACCTCTACCC
>NW_014011756.1:0-11537 GCF_000611645.1 Monoraphidium neglectum
GGGGGGGAGGGGGGGTCGATTTCACTCGTCAAATGAGCTCACTGCTGCTGATGCTGAGGCGGCTGACCGCTAATGGGAACCCATTTGCGCAACCACTGCTGCGGCCAGCAGGATTAAGGGCACTTGACAGAACATGGAAGCAACTTGAGCGCCGCCCACCTGAAGTGTGCGCCACAACGCAGTCCTGCCGACCCCGACGCGGCGCGCGGTGGGCCGCAGACGGCCATTGCTGCTGCGGCCGCACAAGTAGTTGCTTATGAACCGCACCACGTATGGGCGCTTTGAGAGCCATCGATTGGCGCTTGGTTTGACGACGACCGCGGCTGGTATCGATACAAGGTGGTAGCGTATCGTATACGCGACATGATCTTATGAAAACAAAACTTTTGAATACAATTGCCGAGAGTAATCACGTAAAAGGGCTGTGATCTCGCTTCTCAGATCAGGCAGGACACCGAGGCAGCTCAACATGAGGGCAGTCGTCGCGTTCATCGTAGCACTAGCTTTCCTTGCGTCGGTGGCGTCCGCCACATCGCGGCCACGTGCATATTGGATCGCTGACGCAGCGCACGGTGCACTTGGCGCGGACAAGTGTGCGCCGCTGGGACAGGCGAGTGCTGCTGCGCATGGGACACCGACCGCACATGTTGGGGCAGTCGAATCTCGTTGGATGCTTGATGCCGTTCCAGCGCCGGCAGCAGGGACGTCGACACACACGGGCGAAATTTGCGCACGCTGAGCAGGTGTACCGTACTCCGCTTGTTACCCCCCTGAGACACCTGCATATGACCACACGGCCAAGTCCTCTGGACCATGCTCTTCCCACCAGCATGCCCAAGCTCACCTGCTGCGCCTGCGTACCCTTCCCCCACACACCGCTCATCCGCCACCTACCACACGCGCCGTCCGCCGAAACAACCCTGACAATGCACCCGCCCCCACAGGCCGAGTGCCCCAAGACCCCCGGGTGCGTCTGGTGCCGCTGCGCCGCGGTGCCCTCCAGCTGCTTCACAATCGAGCAAGCCAAGCGCCTGCCGCCCGCAGTGTTCCAGGTGCGCGGCTGGGTGCAGGAAGGGGGCCGGCTCCAAGCAGCGTGCGCAGGGTGAGGGCTCAGGCAAGGGTCCCGCAGTCAAGGATGCTGTGATGCTTACGATGCACACCGTTCCGGCATGCAGCTTACTGCGTCAGCGGCAGCCCGCCGCAACCCTTTTTGCTCCTCCTTCAACCTCGCCGCCTCCCCTTGCGCCCACACCTTGATAATCAATCCATCACCAGTGTGAGTGGCCGAGCTTCAAGGCAACATAGGGCGCCCACGTGCTATCCGCCAAGTGACGCCAGGCACCATGGATGGCAGCAGCTGCTTTCGGCTCACGGTTTTATTGTAAGCTGAGGCGACCACAACAGGCAGAGACCGCGTTTGCCGCGGGCGTGGTTTGCAAGCTGAAGTGGTGTCGAGGGGCGCATGGGGCCGCGTACATCATCACGCGCTGCACCACAGACCTGCAGGCTGCGGCTGTATGGGATTGCATTAAAATTGTGGTGGGTGCGAGCTGTTGAGTCATGGTAACGTAGGCGGATGCACGGCCTGGCCACCTCGTCGAGTCGACCTCTGCTCACTGGTTGAATCATTTTTGCCTCGCCACACACGCCTGCCAGACCGCACTCTACGACCTTGAATTGCTGGCAAATCCAGAACAGATCCGGCAGAATGGCGTTGCGTCCGGCCCATGCGTTACCAACAATTGGACATACCAACGCGAGTGCAACTGATCATGCGCAAAAAATACACTGCGGGGAAGCCATGAGCTGTCACCGCGCCACATCGCTGTCGCCGCACACAGTCCAGCAGATAGCATTGGCCAGTCCCAGCAATACTGGGATTTCTCAACACAGAGGTTCCAAAAGCTGTTGTATATATATAAGCCCGAGCATCACTTGCCCAGGAGGGTGGTGACGATGTTGTTGTGTACCGGGTCCCTCAGGTGGTCTATCAGGTTCTGCAGCGGCCCCTGGCGCGTGGCGGCGGCCTGAGCAAAATATCCCAGGAATGCCACCATGGCGATGCGGCCGTTCTTGATCTCCTTCACCTGGAGTGGGGATGCGTCAGGGCGGGTGATGGCGGCAACCGACGTTGAGCAGCAGGCACGGGGTGACCGAGGGTGCGTGGGGTCCAGCGCCCTGCACAGGGGCAAGCGTGCACTCGCGCCATACGAATTGCACACACAACAACGGTGACGGTGAACACGCGGCGCAACTCAAAAGACCACAATGGCTGGTGAAAAGTGCTGCCGCAGGTCGCTGTTGTGAAAGGGTGGCCGATGCAGGTACAGCTGCGTGGGGCAGAAGGGATATGGTTGCCCCAAAAGTGCACCCAGCCCGGTCACACCTGCTGGTCCACATAGCCAGGGGCGTCCTTCGAGAAGCCCAGGGGGTCGAAGGGCGCGCCGCCCGGGTAATTTATGTCGGGGCAGCCGGGCAGGAAGACGCCGACGGGCTCGAGGGACTTGATGCCCACGTAGCGCGCGTACTCAGGGCCACCCATGAGCACCTGCCGCCGCAGGCAACACGGCGAAATCATGATTGTACAATCACATGTGACAACAGTGTGTGCTGGACACGAGTTGCGGACTATCGGCGCCGGGGCCGCCGCGGCGCAGCGGGCGGGAGGCGTGATGGGGCCACGCCTCAAGCGGCGTCGTGGGTGCAAGCCATGGGTGCGCGTGCGTGCATCTGCCGTGCGGGCATTTGCAGCCGCCGCTGCCAGCATACTCCCCAGAGGGCCTGAGTAAATCCAGCTGCCCCTCTCGTTACCTCCTAACAGTTTGAGACATGCTTTGGTCCCAGACTCCCACCGCCTTGACCCCCAAAGACCAGAAACTACAGCAACCTCTGGCCGCACGCTGGTCTCACCGCCTGGCAGGCCGCGATGATGCCAATGCCCTGCTTTCCTGCGATGCGGAACCCCTCGATGCCGCCCCAGTTGAGAGTCTGGTCAGAGTTGAGCTTGGACGCGCCCACCTGGGGGGGGGGGGGGGTAGGAGGAGCGTTAGGATGATGTGAGGAGGGGGCGCACGTGCGGAGAACTGGGTGGGTGGTGTGGCTGGTACGCGGCAAAGTGGAGCGAGCAGTCCGTTTACTTATCCCCACCACCAATCACAGACCTGCAAGAAAAAGCCATCAATGGACTGCAAGCCCTGCCCGCTCACCTTCCACCAGACGGGCTCCCCCAGCTCTACCCCCGCCATGCTGAGAGCCTCGGGGACCAGCGCCCCTACGGCTCCCAGCATAGCCCACCTGGATGCGGAGGTTGTGTGTGTGTGTGTGTGAGCTTGTGTGCGTGTGTGTGTGTACATGTGCGTGTGTGTGTGTGTGTGAGAGAGAGAGAGTGTGTGTGTGTGTGTGCGTGTGTGTGTGTACGCACGCAGGCAAGTGCACGCACACATGCACATGTGCGTGCGTGCGCGTGTACACGCGCAAGCTATCGTGTGTGTGCGCCCTTGCTGTGCCCGCACGTGCACGCCTTGCTTCTGACCCAGCCAGATGTGTGCCCGCATGCCCATGTGCACGTGGACCAACATCAAATCGCATGATACCACACCTTGAGCAGCGGCCCCCGCCCACCTGGCATGCAGCAGCTCGGCCTCAAAACTGCGGCCGAACGCCTCTGGCTCCCGGGACAGCCCCAGGGGGTCGAACCCGTAGTCCCCCGCCACCGCCCCAGTCAGGTGCGGCTGCCGCCCCCCCAGCGCGGCCGGCAGCTGCGGGCGGCCAGCGCCGAACCAGGAGCTCTGACGCCGCGCCTCTGCTCATATAAATGGGTGCAGGACACATCAGCGAGTGGGCCAAGGGTGAGCTCATGCGGGCTCGTTGCAACACGCATACAGAAAGAGCCTTCTTTTGCATACATAAGCTGGAGGTTGGAAAGACACAGAGCGGCTGCACACACCACCAGCCACCAACCCATCCACCATTCCCTTCAAAGCACCCAGTCGCCCAAAAATGCACGTGGGCTCACGCCCTGAAAGCGACCCCACCTGCGTGCTGCTGCCTGATCGCCTCTGCCTCTGCCTCAAGCTGCGGCAGCTTCTCATTTAGCGACGCCTGCACCTGCTGGCCGAGGCTGCTCTTGGAAAGCAGCGTCAGCAGGGTGATGGGCGCGGCCTGGCGGTTGGCGGTTGGGTGGTTGGCAGTTGCTGGTGGATTGGGCGGCGAATGAAGGTCGGCTGGTAGCTAATCGTTGCAGGGTTGCTATGGTCGGTTGGGGCTTGGGTTAGGGTGGCATGGTTGCGTGCGGCTGGACGAAGACAACGTTGCCCGTCAATGGGTGGGTTTTGACTGACACACAATGTGGTGCAAAGGGAGGATGGTGTCAACAAAGCGCAGGAAGGGGCGGCAGGGAGGAGTGCGTGGCTGGCGACATGCTGCAATGCGGCACAGGTGATCCGGGCTCACTCATGAGGTGCTGCTGCGATCAATCAGGTGCGGCCATGTCAATGCGTGTGCACGTACGAGGTCGTACTTAGGCACAGGCAGTCGAAACGACAAGGACCGACCGCCAACACGCTGTCAGCTGCTAGGCAGCTACCCCGCACCGCGAACAAGAAGATGCTGAGCGACTGCTCCCCTGTCGAAGCTACCAGCTTGATGGCCACCAGGCCTGCAGAGAAAGGCAGGCGCGGCGCATCACCATCAGGGGCGCTAGCCAAATGCCCTGATTGGAGAGCCTCACAATACCGCATCATACGCTGACACAACATGCGCGTTTATGCACGTCGACTTGCAGCCTGGTTTCGGGGGCTCGAGGCCTGGAAGCGGTGCGCAGGCCGCCGCGGAGCCGAGGGGGTGTGGCCCCCACCCTGCACACCTGCCACGAGGTAGAATATGGGGGAGGCCACGATCTCGGCCACCAGCTGCGCCGCCGACGTCGCCGCGTCGCCGCTCCCGCCGCCCCCGCTGCTGCCGCTGCTCCGCTTGAGCTCTTCGGGCTTTGAGCTCTCCGTCGTCGTCACCGGCGCACGCTCGCCGGGCGGCCGCTGCGTGCATGCACGGGGCATGCGGTGAAGAAGGGGTTCGGATCGGGACGGCTGCGAATGAGGCACGGGCGCGCGGTTGCGCAAAGGCGACACGTCACGCACTGGGCAGCGGCCACCCATCCTGTGCACACATCCCGCACCTCATCACCACCGCTGCGCGCCCTGGTGCGAGGTGCGATCGGCCGCTGCTTGGACACACGCAGTAGACATCTGTGTGCAGGACGCTGCAAGTGCGCGTTGCTTGCTTGCCGGAGCAGCATCGGAGATCGATTCGGGTGGAAAGTGAGTTTTTTAAATAGAAACGTGACTTCAATGTTTGTACACAACCACACGTATATCACTCGATAGTTTATATCTCACCGCGACCACATCACTGACACTTGTGCGTTGACAGCTGCCGGCAGCACGCCTCACCATGGTTCAGGGCCTCAGCAACTCGCAAAACTGGTAAGTAACCGACGCGCTCAGTCACTAATCGGCGTGGGCTGTTGTGCTTCCGTGTGCCATCTTGTGCCTGTGCTACTGCTGCGCTGCCGCTTCGCTGCGCCTTGCCTCGGGACAACACAGGCAGGGTAGCGGGCCGCGACTGCCGCACTTGAGAGCATTCGGCTCTTCCGCCTGACTCATGCTGTGCATGCAGGGCGCTCCATGTGGCGGCGGTTGCTGCGACGACGGCGGGCTTGTACTACTCATACAGGGCTGGGCGCGCCGCCGCGGATGAGGCGCGCAAGCACAAAAAGGCGAGGCGATGCGTGCTTTGGGGATTGAATCCGACCAAAAGTTGCGTATGCAGCGTGTGGGCACACAGTAGGCCATGCAGCAGAAGTTGCCGGGGTCATGACTGTCAGCGGCATGCAGGCCGCCCGGCTGGGTCGTGTCCTGTCCGCGCCAGCTGGCGCCTGGGCACCGCTGAAACAGCAGCAACGAACGGCGGCAGCAATAGCGGCGGCGCCGGCAACAGCAGGCCCCGCGGGCAACAGCAGCGGCTCCCGGCTGGCCCGCACGTGCCGCCCCGTGCACAGGCAGGGCCGGCGCGCCGGGGACCCTCCGGACGGCAATGCTGCGTGCGGGCAGCGGGCCCAGCAGGAGGAGGGGCGCCCGCCTCGGCCCAAGAACTTGCCTGGCATACTTAAAGACGGCCACAAATATGATGACTAATCAAAATCCAGTCAACAGCATGAACAACGAATGATCCAACGCACCTACGTGATCCAGGTGTTTGTGCTAGCGGTGAGCCTGACCTTCAAGGATCTGGAGCAGCGCGACAAGTGGGTGGCCGCCTGGCTGCCCATGGTGGACCAGGTGGGTGGGTGCGTTCGTGTGTGTGTTTGCGTGTTTGTGTGTGTGTGGTGGTGGTGGTGAGGGGTGGCTGTGCGCTTTTACCCGACAGCCTCATCAACTGCGTTTTCGTTGGGGGGTTCGGGTCAGCACCGGCTGCCACATGTGCCCGCAGGCGTGGCCGGCTCCCTCCGCCCCACGCACAGTGCTTTTTCCTGCCACCCGTCAGCTGCTCCCAAACTTGACAAGCACCAGGCCTGCGGCGCGACGCGCGCACGCACGTTCGCAGCAGCGGCGCTCCCTTTGGGCCCTCTGCCCCAGCGAGCCCGGGATCGCTCCTGCGTGGTTGCTTCGTTGCATCGCCGACGCCGGCCAACCGACTTCTTTGCCCCCGCTCGGCTTATGCAGGTGCGCGCCAACGAGCCGGGCACCCTGAGCTACGAGCTGTGCATTGGCGACACTGAGCCCCTCAAAGCCCTGGTCTACGAGAGGTGGGCGGGCGCGGCGCTTTCCCTGCGGGCGGCCCTTTGATGGAGGAGGGGGCGGCCGAGGAAGGCGGCGCCAGACGGGGAACCGTCGTTTCGGTCTCCATCGGAGGATGAGAATCAACAGGCCATGCAAACTCGAGGCCGGGCCCACGGGATGCAGCCCGCCTGCGTCGCCTTTATATGCTTTCGTACTGCCAGCACCAGCCCCCTGCAGACGCGCCGCCCGCCACCGCCGCCGCCGACCCGCCCTGTGCTGGTTGCTCCGGCTCGCTGCACGCCCCCTGGCAGGTACGTCGACCGCGCCGCATACGAGGATGTGCATCGCACGTCCGAGGCCATGGCGGCGTTCAAGGAGGTGACGTCCAAGATCAAGATGCAGGTCCAGGGTGAGCCGGGTTGAAAACACCGCAGCGGTGGATTGGGCAGGGCCATGGGTGGGGCAGTGGGGGGGAGCTGCATGGGGCGGCCAAGCCGCTGCGGCCTGCCGAACCATTCGGCGTCCGGCGCCACGGCCATGATTGGGCAGCTGCCATGGGGTCGGCGGCCGCGTCTTGACGTGTGGGCTGCAGCCAGGTGGCAAGCCTGCGGCGCAGGAGCTGCGGGGGCCGGGTGCTTTGCCGCGGCGACTGCCCATGCCATGCAGGGCGGCGCAGACGACGCCTGCAGTGGCATGGTCCAAGGATTGTTGGTTGCATGTGCTGTTGGCGGCTCAACCAACGCCGTGTGGCCTTGCACTGCCCTGTAACCCGCAGGTCAATCTTACGTGGAGACCAACCATGGCTTCATGTAGAGTTAATAGGCGAATGCATTTCTACCCTTTGACACTCGTAAGATCTGCGCATCAATAAACTTGACACATCACGTACTCTGCCTGGGGCGTTCATAGCTGCCCGCCTTCCTAACTCCTGACCTTCACAAACAACAGATCACAAAACTGCTGACCTTGTTTCTGCATTGCTTCTCATTCAAGTTGACTGCTGTGCGGCACCGCTTGCTGTTGTGGCGAGTCAATTACACAAGGGGATGGTTGTGACAGGCGTGGCAATTGCCAGGACGGAGCAGACCTGCATGTTTTGGCCCAGATGGGGCTGCTGTCATGAGTCATACGCTTTGTGTAAGCGCTTTCATCGTTGCATGGTGGCTGGAAGGTGTTGGTCGCCAATAATGGCTTGAGAGCGGTACAGGCGGAGCCACGGCGCAAGCCACTCGTTGAGCCATGAGGCAGGGGTTGAGGCATCAGAAGGGAGTTTTTGTCTGTGGGTCACGGTCAGCATGCAAAAACGCGTCTGCTCGTGTGTGCCAACCTGAAAAAGGCGATTGTTGAGGGCACTCGCGTCCGTCCGTGGTGGGGCGCACGCGCGTCGATGGAGAGGGGCAAGTGTTTGAAAAGCATGTGTGTCCGCTGGTCAGGGTCGACACCAGGGTCGGTGGGGGAAGTCTCGGCTCTCATCAGCGCTTAGACCAGAAGCCACGCACATGCATGCAAGGGGCACACGAGGGCTCTGTTTCAGCCCGCGTGCCGGGCGAAAACCCCTCCTTGGAACGCGCCGACGAATTCTGAATCCTGGGCTCTCAGCCGTGTGCGGCGCGGGGCGCAACACAAGTCGCGCCCCCATCCGCCAGCCTGCTCCTAGCAGCGGGATGCTTTGGTACCCCAGGGCGGGGAGCCAAGCGAGACAACGAAAAACGAGGCCGTGCAACCTCGTTGCAGCGTCAACAGCCTGCTTATGGGTGCGATGCGCAGCCAAAGGCCACTTACAATCATGTGCGGTACGGGGATCGTTGGATGGGCGGGTTTGCACAGCCAAGTTGCCGCGGCCGCTCGCGCTCTTTTGCATTGGAGCGGGACAACACACCCAATCTAGGATCGTCTTTGCTGCCCAAAAACTGGCATGCAACACAGGGGCGCCGGTCACCAACGTCTTAGCGCGCAGTTCTCCTGCTGCTGCTGCTGCTGCTGCTGCTGCTGCTGCTGCTGCTGCTGCACCTGGAGCGGCCAGCCGCCCATGGCAAAGTGGGGCGCAGCGGGGAGCATTGCGGGGAAGGCGAGGGCTTCCGCCGGCAGTGGCAGCAGCGCCGCCTGCGCCTGTGCTTGCCCTTGCAGCTGCCCCCATCGTGGAGATCCCCCAGCTGCCGCGGCCTGCCCGCCTGCGTACGCGCCGCCGGCCTCCCCGTGCCTGCCGCCGGGCGTCGCATAGGCGCGCGCGGGCAGGGCCCCGAGCATCCCGCCCCCGCGCCCAGGCCTCGCCGCAGGCGTGTGCTGCGCCGGCACCTGCTGATGGACACCGAGCGCGCCCATCTGCGCCTGCTGCCAGGCGGCGGCGGCTGCTGCGTGATACGCATGCGCGGCCTGCGCAGCCAGCAGCTCATCAAACTGCAGGCCGCCCATCCCCATCGCCATCGGCGATCCGCCATAGCATGAGTACCCGGCCGGCGACCCCCACCTAGCGCCGCCGCCGCGCCCGCGCCCGCCCCCAAAGCGGCCGCGCCCGCGGCCCCGGCCCCGGCCCCGGCCGCCGCGCTGCGGCGTCGCCTCGTCGCCGTCGTCCTCGGCGCCGGGGACGTAGTCTTCGTCGTCGGAGTCGTCGCGCCTGCGCCGCCCGCCGCGGCCGGCGGGCCTGCCGCCCCACCTGCCCCCGCGCCCGCCCCCAATCGCGCCCTGGCCGGCCCCCCAGGCGTGGAACAGGCTCTGGCTGCCGGGGGCGGCCTCGGCGCTGGCGTCGCTGTCCTCTGCGGCAGCGTCATGCAAGACCTCCTCGATGGCGTCCGCAGCCGGCAACTGCTCGGCCGCCTCGCCGCAGCGCCCTGACTGCCCCACCGCCGGCTGCCAGGCGCAAGGCGCCTGCCCGAGGTTGCCACCAGGGGCGCCCTCCGGCGCCTGGGGTGGCGGGCCGCCCAGCATCGAGGGCAGCTGCCGTGCAGCTGGCACCCCACTCAGGTCGCCCTCCAGATTGGTAGCCCACGGCATTGCTGCCTGCTGCTTGTGCTCCTCCTCCTGCTCTTCCTGGTCGTCCTGTCGCTCTTCCGCCTCCTGCTCTTGCTGCTGCTCCTGCTGCTGAGACCGCTGCTCTGCTGAGTGCAAAGCTTGCCGCACCGGCTGCAGCTGCTTCTGCGGTGTCAGCTGCGGCTGGGGCAGTGACGGTTGCCCTTGCGCTTGCTGCTCTGCCAGTTGCTGCTCTGCCGCTCGCTGCAGGGCCGGCTGCTGCACTGACAGCTCATCAACCTCTTCAACCTCCTGCTGCTTTTGCTGCTGCTGCTGCTGCTGCTGCTCCTGCTCCTGCTGCTGTTGCTGCTGCTGCTGCTGCCGCTGCTGCCGTTGCTGCCGCTTCTGCCACAGCCGATGTTGCCGCTGCTGCCACTGCTGCTGCTGCTGGTAGTGGTGGTGGTAGAAGTGCTGCAGTTGCAGCTGCTGCTGCTGTTGCTGCTGCTGCTCCAGCAGCAGCTGTTGCTGCTGACTAGCAGGCGCAAAGCGCATCGGGGGCAGGTTTCCAGCGGCAGCCTGGAGCTGCCCGTGCACCTGGAGGTGCGGCGCAGGCGATAATGCATCGCCCTGCAGCTGACGCGGCTGCGCCTGCCTGAATGGGCTACACCCGCCCCCCGCCGCCCCCCTGCCGCCGAACATGCCGCCCGCCGCAGCCTGCCGCGCCGCCGCGCGGTGCAGCATCTGCTGCTGGCGCGCGTGGTGGTGCTGCAGCACCGCGGACTGCTCTGGGGTGAAGGGCCCTTCCTTGCGCGGCCGCCCGCGCTTCTTGGGCGCCGCCGCGGCCGCCGTCGACGTGGGCTCGACGCGCACGGCGCAGCCCGCCTGCCACTGGCCGGCGCTCGCGAGCATGTCGGAGATCTGGCGCACGCTCTCAACCTGCAAGGAAGTGGTTCAGTTGGAGCCAAGGGTTCAAGAGGGGTGATACGGGATGAGCCGACCGCAAGTGCAGACACACTGCAGGGCTGCAGCAGCACACACGAGTCAGGGATTATCAATCAGAGGTAGGCTAACCGATGAGTGGCCCACATGGAAAGCCTGCCATGTGCTGGGCGGGCCAGTGGCCCGCCCAACCAGCTGTCGCTGCTCACGCCCGCAAGCTGCGGCAGCTTGAGAGCATGTGTGCGCAGCAGTGCCGGCCCCCGCACCTGGTCCAGCCACGTCGCCAGGTGCTTGGGCACGCCCTGCTCTATTTCGCCCTGCATCCACGGCCGCCGCGCCGGCAACCCCTGCGCGGGCTGCGGATCGGGCACGAGGGTCAGCCCCGGCTGCGCGCCGGCAAGCTCCCCGTGGCCTCGTAAGCGGCCATCCGCCTCGGTCTGCAATAGGGGGGCAGGGCGACACGTCATCATCAATACCTACAGCTGGTTCAAGCTCACCGGCTGTGCGCGACTCACGAGTTGTTGACCCGCTGCCCCCAAGCAGGCGGACAGATCCTCAGCAGTAGCTTCCACCCCGATTCGCGGCGCACTTGACCCCACCCTGCAAACCCTGAGTGGAGCTGCCATGCGACTGCACGGCTCGCCGCCACTCCGCGCGCACGCACCTGCGGCTCCCTGGGGACACTCAGGTCCTCGTCCCAGTCGTACGCATTCCTCAGCTCGAACGCGCGGATGAGATCCCCGAGCGTCAGGTCGCCGTCAAACCGCAGCCCCCGCTGCAGCACCGAAACAGACGGCCCCGGCTGCTGCTGCTGCTCCTGCTGCTGCTCCTGCTGCCCGTCCCAGGGCGCGCCGCCGCCGCCGCACGGGGCCGCGG
>NW_014011755.1:0-11536 GCF_000611645.1 Monoraphidium neglectum
GTGGTGCTGGAGGGGGGGCGGGCGGCGGCGACGGGGAGCGAAAGGGCCTGCCTGTGCGCAAGGAGCGGGAGCAGCAGCAGGAGGGAGAGTCAAAGGAGCAGCAGGAGCAGCAGGAGGAACTGCAGCGAGAACAGCAGCCCCAGCAGCAGCAGGCCGACAGGCAGCAGCCGCAGCAGCCGCCGCAGAGGCGGAGGCAGCGGGAGGAGCGCGCAGCCTCGGCAGTGCCCAGGGCTTCCACGGACGCGTCTGGCGACGTCAAGGCGTTGACGGCGGCCCTCAAGGCGCCTAGCATCTTGCCTGGCCGCCTTGCGGGCGCCATTGTTACGCCGCAGGGGGCCGGCGGCGGCAGCGGCGGCTTCGACATGCAAAAGGCGCTGTTGTCAGCTCTGAAGGGGCTCAGGTGGGACGGCGGTCGGCGCGGCGGGGCGGAAGCCGGCGGGACGCAGCCGTCGGGCTGGTGGGATCTGGTGGACGGCAAGAGCAGGCAGCAGCGGCAGCAGCAGCAGCAGCAGCAGCTGCAGCAGCAGCAGCTGCAGCAGCAGCAGCTGCAGCAGCAGCAGCTGCAGCAGCAGCAGGAGCCGGCAGATGAGGCGGCAGACGTTCTCGCGGACGGAGGCGGCCCGCCGGCCGGCGAGCAGCGGCGGCACTCAGGCGCCGCGGCGCCGGCGCCGGGTGCAGGCGGCACGGGCGGCGTGGCGCTCGCCAGCAGCGGCGACGACGCAGCACGGCTGTCCAGCGCGGTTCGTGCGGCCGCCGAGGCGCGCGCGAGAGAGGCGCTGCGGCGGCAAGCGGTCGGGGCGCTGTCCAGCTTCCCCCTGGGAGCTGATGTGAGCAGCTTCCCCCTGGGTGCTGTGGATGTCCCCAGCCACCCTGTGGAGGGCCTGTCCCTTGAATCCCCTTTGAGCATGCAGCTGCCAGAGAGACCAATGCACGACAGCGGAGAGGGGTCCGCCGGGGGCGACGGTGGCGGTCGTGGCGGCAGCGGCGTGGCGGCGGTGGAGGGGGGGCCTTGATTCGATTGAGGGCGGCTGAAACGCGCGCCGCTGCGGGGTGCGCGCATGCCGCCTGCATTAAAGCAGCCATCCCTTTGTCCGGCAGCATCTGTGTTGGGCGCCTTTTCTCAGGCCCCTGCGTGTTTCGGGCATTGCATATTTGCTGATGTCACTTGAGATGGCTCGTGCATCGGCCCGTCCGTCAAGCTCTGTCGGGTTGTTGCTGCATTTGCCCTCCTGCCTGCCAGACCGCAAATGCAGTTATCGTGCATCCTGGCCCCGATCGCGTGCACCAAGTTGTCTTATCGCTGCATTGCTATGCATGCTCTTAGCGCCGTCGTCCCTTTGCATGCAAGTGTACCGGTACCCACACCTCGAGTGACCGAAGGGCAAATCGGCACGCTGCCTCTTGCCCTCCGCTGTGTTGTTGACTCTGCACACACGCCCGCAACATTCACCTGACCTTGTAGCTGGCTTTATGAGCGTGATAGTGTTTTGTGTAAAGTTAATAGCACTATGGCATGGTTCTCAACTCATTCTTGATCCTTCATACAAGAAAAGTCAAACAAGGTCCACACATTTGAACATTATCAGACTGCGCGTTTGGGCCCGTGGCTCAACGCTGACAGTTGCGCATGGTATTTGAATATGTCTATGTTCGTGTGTAGCCGACACTTTTTTGGTCACGTCTTATGTGACACGTGCACTCAACGCAGAGTGACTCAGTGACAAGACACCGGAACCAGCCTTGCGCGGGTAATGTTAAAGCGTGAACATACACATGATAATCGAGCACTTATGATGTTGTATCACTCCGAAACGTGTACGTGCGGCCAGCCGGATTCCATTAGCCGACGAGCCGGGCACACTCGACTCGCCGACATTGTTTATCGCAGCGAGCGTTCAATCTCACGCTCATTGCGAACCGGTAATTTAATATCACATTTGAACAAAAATAAGCATCAAGATGGCGCCTGTTGAAGTGAGCGGTGGTCGATGCGCATGCACTGCGCAGAGGGCTCGAGGGCCCAGCCGACCGTAGCCCCTGCGAGTCGACCGTGCCGGGCAGGTCAAAGCAAGCCTTGTCGCCGCAACATTCGGGCTCGAAATCAAGGGCTGCCTGCGCGTGTGTGCAACGGCGTCCAGGCCTTGCAGCACAGCCCCTCCACATGGCCGTGCCCAGAGGCTCAGCCTAGCGCACCCCCCACCCCGCCCCTCCCTGCTGCCCAGATTGAGCGCTCCTACAGCGAGGCCTATGACCTCCTGAAGGGCTGCAAGGACCCCGATGTGCTCAACACGGCCCACCCCAAGCTGTCCCAGGAGGCGCAGGCCACCGCGCCGGGCGCGAGGCGCATCCCCTTTAGCGACATCTATGCGACTGGCAAGGGGCGCTCCTTCCGTGCGGGCGGGCTCCTCAACATGCCCACCAAGGAGATCCCCACCCACGGCGCCAAGATGAAGAACATGGTCACCTGCGGCATGCGCTGCACGGCCATCGGCTCCATGCACGTCATTCTGGCGCTGTACGGCTACAGGTGCGCAGGGGCAGCTGGGCCGGCGGGTGATTACAAGGGGGCCGGGCACCGCGACGTGGCCCCAGCGGTGATGGGCTCAGGCAGGAGATGTGAATCGACGCGCGCTGGCCCCAAGACACAGGCAGCAGCCACACAGGGGGCGCGGCATGCCCGGCATTCTCTGGGGGAATCGCGGCGAGCCGCGGCGGCTGGGGCAGTGTGCAATGCAGCCCCTAGGCCCTATGTGCACACCGGGCTGCACTTGGAGGGCAGGCGCGCTGACGCCTGCTAGTCTTGCGGCTGCTCCAGTCAGCCTTCTCAACGCATCCTTACCCCACTTCCCTCCTCCCCGCCCCCCTTACGCAGCACCTTCACCTGGGGTTGGGCGGCCGTGGGCTGGTCCATCTTTGCCTTCTGCGGCATTGTGGGCATCACTTTGGGCTACCACCGCATGCTCACCCACAAGTCCTTCAAGACATACAAGTGCCTGGAGTACCTGATCGCGTTCGTCGGCACCCAGGCCGGCCAGGGCGACCCCATTGAGTGGGTGTCCACCCACCGCTACCACCACCTGCACACCGACACCCCCCTGGACCCCCACTCCCCCTACGAGGGCTTCTGGTGGAGCCACCTGCTGTGGCTGACCGGCACTGAGCACTCCCTGCTGGACTACGCCAACGTGCCCGACCTCAAGAACCAGCTGTTCTACAAGTAAGTGGTTTATGAAGGGGTTCTGAAGGGGGGGGCAGCTGCCTAAAGGGAGGAGTCCCTAACATCAGCAGGGGAGACTTCACCAACCAGGGGCAATGGCCGGACCTTTGATGGTGACCAAGCAAGACTGCATTACTTGCAGAGTTACCTGGCTGCTGAATTTGCCGTTATGTTGGCTCCTCATGCACAGTGTGTGCATCGCAGCACCGGCTATGCACAGGTCTTTAATGCTGCACAGTTCATGCCACGCGCCAGCTCTCACGGCAATCCTCGCACCTGACCCATCTATGCGTACATTGGCCCCCTTGCCCAGGGTGATGGAGTTCACCTTCTTCCCGCTGCTGTTCATTGTGAAGCCCGTCCTGATGTACCAGATGGGCGGGATGCAGGCTGTGTGCTGGACCTGCGCGTTCCCCCTGGTCTGGGGCTACCACACCACGTTCCTGGTCAACAGCGCGTCGCACATCTGGGGCACCCGCCCCTTCGAGACCGGTAAGCACGCAGTTGTGGCTTTGACTCAGGCACAACGCCACACCAGGGCCCAGTGAGCTTGCCTGTGCCATGAAATCAGGCCCGGTCAGCCCCCCCCCCCCTTGTAAGATTGGGCTCTAGCCTTGACAAGCGCACTTCCAGTGCTGTGGGTGCATCCCTCAACCCAAATAGCTCGCACAACACCAGCCCTCCCTTGTCTTGCTGCATTCACCAGGGGACCTGTCCACCAACTGCTGGTGGGTGGCGCTCCTTGCGTTTGGCGAGGGCTGGCACAACGCCCACCATGCCTTCCCCTACTCTGCGCGCCACGGCCTGGAGTGGTACGAGTTTGATGCCACGTGGATCCTCATCTGCGCCATGAAGGCGCTCGGCCTGGTGTGGGACGTGCAGCTGCCCTCTGAGAAGGCCAAGGCGCTCAAGCGCCGGAAGGAGCAGCCGCCCGCCGCCGTGGTGACGGCCGTTGTCACCATGGAGAAGCAGGCCGCCCGCAAGCGCAAGGCCTAGGCCTCCCATACGCGCGCGCGCGCGTGCTGGCCGGTGAGCCTGCGCCGCTGGGCTGCTTTTGAGGGGGCTGTTGAGCCGCTGAAATCGTGGCCGCACCCCGTCTCTTCCACCCATGTGCATCATCCAGTGGCCCTGGACTATTTGCATTTGCCGCTCCTTCAGGCCATCCACACAGCACCTCTCAGCGCATCCCTCACAGTACCAAACCGGCTGGTTGTTGTGGGGGTTTGATGGGCTGACAATCTTGGACGCACGGCCGCGGCCAACCGCGCACCGCACAGAAATGTGTGAGCTCGGCACACTGAATACTGTCTGCCTGTCATCTCGTGACACCAAGCCCACCCTGCGCCCCTCCTTGGGGGTGTCTCTGCTCAAGGCAAGTCGCTGCTCAAGGCAAGCGGCAGCCTCAGCGCACCTGCGTGCCCTTTTTGCACCAGCTTGAATCCATCAAAGTATTAAATCACCACTCCTATTGTAACGGAGCAAATACACTGGTCTCTGCACGACCTGCCACTGGGAGTCATCCTGTGCGAGGGAGTATGCCAGCTTGGCCTCGAGGCCTGCTCGAGCCTGTAAACTTCAAAATTGAGGCAAAAGTGATGCATTGACAAAAGGAAAAACCGCAAGGCAGCAACAGAGGCGGTTGAGGGTGGTGGCAAGCACCCCCTGGTTGCTGGTCGCACCGTGCGTGGCTCGAGGGCCTTGGGCTGCGAAGAGGCGCGCTCGCGGCATCCTTGCCAGTGATGTAGGTACCCTCTGGTCGGTTGGTAAAATTATTATAGTGAAGCTGTGAGCATCAAGCACGGCACCATCCAGCCTGTAGGTATTGATCTTCCCTGCTGCGCCAGCCCGAGCCCGCGTGCATGAGTACAGCTTTGTGGGCCGGCGCTGCAAAGAGTTGCCAAGCTCGAGTGGATGTGTTGGTGCAGCCCTCTCTTGGCCTATTTATAATGCACGCATAATTTTAAGGCGCTTCATAATCATCCAAAGTATTTAGAACGCCATCTCATCCGCACGCCCCTCGCTGGCCTAGCTCGATAAAATTACATTGCAGTGACCCGTCAATCCCACCGATCCAGACCTGTGCAGGCCCGAGTAGTTCCAAGCTACTGATTTAGAGTGTAATACAGCGTGCTACTGCTTCGTTGCGAGGGCTTTTGCGGCAGTCAGGCTCGACACCACAGCCAGCCACCATCACGGTGCGAGGGCTTAGTACGCCCCTCGGCGACTTTCAGGCGAGTTATATTCCATAATGTGTCATGCGTCTGCAAAAGGGGTCCCACCGGCTAGGATCGGGGTCCAGCCCCAGTGCACTGCCGGGGCCGCCCATGGCCGGGCCAAAGGCCAGTGTTTCCCGTGTATTTTCGTCAATAGCGCCAAGCAGCTGGTTTGATGCGAGTTCCTCCCTGTCGCCGCAGTGCGTTGAGGTCACCCGGGCCACCAGCACCTGCAGTCCCACGGCCTCTCGCCAGCTGCCATGGCGCCCGATGCGACGGCGCGCTCCTACAGCGAGGCCTACGACCTCATCAAGGGCTGCAAAGACGTCGACGTCCTTAATACGGCAAGCGCGAAAGTGTCCCTAAAAGCACAGGCGCGCGTGCCCGGGGCCAAGCGCATCCCAGGCTCTGACATCTATGCGACCGGCAAGGGGCGCTCCTTCCGCGCGGGAGGGCTCCTCAACATGGAGACCAAGGAGATCCCCACCCACGCGGCCAAGATGAAGAACATGGTCACCTGCGGCATGCGCTGCACGGCCATCGGCTCCATGCACGTCATCTTTGCGCTGTACGGCTACAGGTGCGGTTTTTTTGGGTGCTGAGGGTTTCCCCTCTCTGCACGACACGCATGCCAGGGGGCCAGCGTCTGACTGCCGCATCGAGCAGATGGTGGCTGCGCCCATCATGCAGTTGCACCAGGGGAGCGCTTTGAATTGGGCGTGCACCCGCCCTCTGCAGTGGCCCAGAGCAGGCGGTATGGATCACCGCCTCACCCAAACCCCCAATGTCCCCCCTTGCTCCTGCCTAAAACACAGCACCTTCACCTGGCGGTGGGCGGCGATTGGCTGGTTCATCTTTGCCTTCTTCGGCATCGTGGGCATCACCATGGGCTACCACCGCATGCTCACCCACAAGTCTTTCAAGACATACAAGTGGCTGGAGTACCTGATCGCGTTCATCGGCACCCAGGCCGGCCAGGGCGACCCCATTGAGTGGGTGTCCACCCACCGCTACCACCACCTGCACACCGACACCCCCCTGGACCCCCACTCCCCCTACGAGGGCTTCTGGTGGAGCCACCTGCTGTGGCTGACCGGCACTGAGCACTCCCTGCTGGACTACGCCAACGTGCCCGACCTCAAGAACCAGCTGTTCTACAGGTGATGCAAGTCAGGGGTTGATGCACGCCAGGCATGCTGCAGCAGGATGCGGTTGATGGCGTGCAGCAATGGCAAGGCAGACGATGATAGCTGGCCAAATGCAGCAATTGGAGGCTGTTGTGTTTGTGCTGCGGTGGCTGCGAAGCGGGGCTCTCAAGCACCTGCATCGGTTTGATAAGACCGCCAGTCTCACCACTCCCAGCCCCCCTTCCTGCCGGCTCCCCTGGCTCAGTCTGGTGCACGATATTGAGTTGTCAACCTACCCTCTGCTGGACCACCACAGGGTCATGGAGTTCACCTTCTTCCCGCTGCTGTTCATCGTGAAGCCCATCCTCATGTACAAGATGGGCGGCATGGCGCAGGTCTGCTGGACCTGCGCGTTCCCCCTGGTCTGGGGCTACCACACCACATTCCTGGTCAACAGCGCCTCGCACATCTGGGGCAGCCGCCCCTACAACACTGGTGAGGCACTGAAGCATGGGCCAACGACTGTGGTCAGAGCAGCTGCCCTTTTGGGCGCGTGACACGTGGACATGCTTTTGGCCCATTCACTCCAGCCTGCTGCTCCGCAGCATGTGTGGCTGCTCCCTTTCATCTGTGCATCCACCACGCTACTCACGTCCTGGTGACGCCACCCAACCTTGCAGGTGACCTGTCCACCAACAACATCTGGGTGGCGCTCCTCGCGTTCGGCGAGGGCTGGCACAATGCCCACCACGCCTTCCCCTACTCTGCCCGCCATGGCCTGGAGTGGTGGGAGTTTGACCCCACCTGGTACCTCATCTGCGCCCTCAAGTCCCTGGGCCTGGTGTGGGACGTGCAGGTTCCATCTGAGAAGGCCAAGGCGCTCAAGCGCAACAAGCCCGCCTCCGCGGCAGCGGCCGCCCCTGTGGCCGAAGCCGAGGCGGACACAGCTTGCGGCCGGGACCAGGACGGCAAGGCGGCAAACACCAGCAAGGAGGAGTGATCCAGCCACCCAGCCCTTGCTGTGCCGGCGGCGGTGAATTGGGTATGAACCTGTGCTGCACAGCTGCCAGCCCCCCGCCGTCGCCTGGGGGCAGGCGCGTGCTGGTGCAAGGAATGCCCACTCGAGAATGAGCAGCCCCCACACTGGCGCGGCACCAAATGCTTGCGAAACAATTCAGGCTGCGTTTTTGCGCCGCCATCGTTAGTGTTGAACCGCGCCGATGGGAGATGCACCAATGGATCAAGCGTGCTGATGGCTGGTCTTGGCCCACATTGACTCCTGCTCCACCCTGCCGATACCCTTTCCGCTTGGCTGCACTCAGCACGCCCGCTGTGTTGCTTTCAGCGCCATCGCTTGAATATGTGCTTCACGGCAACGCCTTGGCAGGCTAGGCGTTTGGACCCAGAGCGCCCGCCACCTTGCGGCATGCGCACAGCAATGCGCACGCACATGGATTGCGCTTCAAGGGTCGATTGACCGCGAAGCCGCCCCTGACCCTCGCCTCGGCCTATTGCTGTGTGCCATCAATATCACCCCTGCTGCTTCCGCACTACTAGTCGGCCTTGGACCCCCATGCGCAGTCTCCGCCCAGCTGGCCGACCTGCGAGCCGGCCAGCTGGGCGGTGACTGCGCGTGGGTTCTTGCGATCACCCTCTCTCACTTGCGGGCCCGTTGCCCACACCCTCAAGGCGCGAGAGGCGCTGCCCTCGTCACCAGCCACGCACTTGCCGGGGCTGCAGCGCTGTCCTGGGCTCAAGACGACGGCTGCCTGGGAACAGTTTTGTCCCTGCCTGTGGCGTGTTCTGTTGACCTCAATGAGCCTGGCCTGTCGGCACGCCTGCTGGGCTCGCGTGTTGGCGCGCGAACCCAGACAGCAAAACCTCTGATTGTGCTTCCGCCCTGTCACGTACACACGCACTGCGCACTCGATGTGGGCAAATTTGCGCACGTGTCCGCACGCACTCCCGGGGCGCAAGCGGTCACCACAAGGAAAAGTCTAGCGTATGACTTGCTCACAGCGGGACACCCACCACGTTGCTGGGCCTGCTGCCGGTGATTGATATGATGTACAGGCCCCAAATAGCTTTTTTGCCAGATTTGCCTGTTGCAGGTCAAGACCAGCCGCCGTCAGTTGTTCGCGGCGGGCCAGCTTTTTTGAGCATACAGAATGCGCTAGCAGGCGCCGCCGCTGCCCCCGCGCCAGCCCCGGCGCACCAGCAGCCGGGCTCTTTAGCGCACATGTACTATGCGCTTCTGACTTGATCCACAGGACAGTAACTCCCGACTATGCACCAGTTTGCAACAGCATGGCTCCCAGGCAACCAAGGGATCAAAGGGAGGTCATCTGCAACCTGCCAGGCTCGTAGGTCGGCCGGATGAGCCCGCTGCCGCTGCAGTGGCCTCCAGCAGGCGCACCGGGATCGGCAGGACTATCCCTTTCTTGTGATACGCTCTGCCCCGCCGCTTTGCAGTCCGCGTGGTTCGCATGCAGAAAGTGTGCAGCAGTGACACCCTTACGGTGTCCAGCCACAGGCCGGGTCCAGCGTGGCCATGTTGGCCGTCCAGCAGATGCCTTTTGACAGAGTTGCGCGTATCCCGTGCTCCATCCCCGGCAAGCAACGGTTGCAAAGTAGCCGCTCCTGAGCTCGTGGGAGGGGGCAGGCAAAGGGCAACAACCATGCCCGGTGCTGGGCGACTGTGGCCGCCCCTGCCGCCGTTGTACCTGGTCCAGAAGCGTGTTTGCTTGGTTGCTGCCCTGATCTATGATATAATTTGTCCTGCCCTTTGTGCGAAAAGCAAACTCCCACGGTGGTGTAAATACAGAGCAAATGTCAACGTTACAGTTGATACAGGCGACAGGCCTGCCAAGGCCGGCAACGCACGCAACCATGATCAACATGACATGATTCCAGCAGCTGCTGCGGGGTGTCGCATGCAAGCCATGACAGCGCGGCATGCGGGCGGCACAGCAGCAAGGCAAGTCGGTGGGCACCGGGTTTGCAGACATGCACGGCTTGCGCCATGCTTTCGACAGAAACGCCTGGGTGCATGTGGTCGCGAGCGTCGCAATGGAAAGGGGGCGCGCGCCGGCGCACAGGCCTCGAAGAAAAGTCGTGGGGTGCCCATGCTGGGACGGGGGTCAAAGGCAAACAGGGGGCCAGCAAGTGGCGGGTGGCACATCCGGATGGTGGTCAGGGTTTGGGGCGAGGGCGCTGGCGCCTTCGACGGTGTTCACAGATACGGGCGCGCGCTGGTGACAAGTCAAGTCGCAGGTTCAGGGGGCGGGGTGCGCTCGCCTGGCAAGGCGCGAATGGGCAGGCATGATATTGGTGACGCGCAGTGATGCATCGGAGGGGCAGTTGGAATGTTCGAAGATGCGGTCAAATCCCGATGCATGAATGGCAATCCCCGGCGCCGTTAGCCATCAAGCAGAGCATTAAATCAGCGAGCACGGCATCAGCATCGAATGCCGGTCAAATGCCGTCGCAAACCAGAGGGTCAATACAGAGAAGACGATCAGCAGACCTGCCAGCGGGGTGCCCCTGCACCCCTCGCGGGTCAAACTGCGGGTTGGACATGCCGTCACCCATCACGCCACACGCAGCGCTCTTTGTTAGTCTTGTACACGTCGTCCGCCCTCGAAGCCCCAGCCCGCAGCGCCGCGCCGCGGATCAAAACACGACACCAGGCTTCTTCCAAACAAGCAGCACCGCCGCCGACGCCGCCGCCGGCCAGCCGCAGCCCGCGCCTGCTGCCGCGCCCGCCGCGCCGCCGCGGCTGCTGGTGCTGCGGGGCAGTGGCAGCAGCTCCTCGTGCACCAACTCCAGCCCCTGCCCCGCCATGCGCCGCTTCACAGCCTCCGCATCAACCTCGTCAGCGGGATCATCATCATGACCCCCGCCACCGCCGTCGCCGCCGCCGCCGGCCCCATCACCCCACCCTCCCTCCCAGTCACCCACTACGGCGCCCCCCTCCGCCGCCTCCGCGGACGCCGCAGCCGCCGCGCCGCCGCCGGCGCGCGCCCGCGGCGCCGGCAGCGAGACCACGACCACGCCGCGCGGGAGCAGGGCGGCGGGAAGCTGCTCGAGAAGCTGCCCCAGGCCGGCGTCCAGGCGGCCGTGGGCGTCCTCTAACACAACGGCGTCCACGGGCGCCAGCTTTGGGGGCAGCGCCGGCAGGTGGGGGTAGTGCCAAAACCTGCGCGGGGGCCGGCGGGGGTGCGGCGCGGCGGCGGTGGAGGGGAGCGCGAGGGCGGGGCGCGTGTGGGGGAGGAGGGACAGGATGAGGAGGAGCCGCGTCGGCGGGGGTTGGGGGCCGGGCGACGCGCGCGCGGGGCTGGGATTGGGTGCGGTTGCGGGAAGGAGGCGCGCGGGCGCCGGGGCGGCGGCGCGCGTCCGTGTATGGCGTTGCTCACCGCACTCTGTCGCGGTCGACATCATTTGGGACTTCTGCCACTAGCTGGACCTGCGGGGTGGGGTGGCGTGGGGGTTTTGGGGGGAGGGGTGTCGGGGAGGCGGAGGGCAGGGCTGGGGTCAAGACCGCCGCGCCTGCAGTTGCCGTTGCCGCCGCGGCCCGCGCAGCCTGAGCTGCCGCGGCGACTCTGCCGCTCCTCGCTGGCCCGTGCTGACGCGGCTCCCAACCGGCCGCCGCGCCAACTGCCGCAACGGCGGCCCACGCGCCCGCCCGTCGCTGGCGAGCAGGCCGGCCGCCCCGTCGGCCGCCCGGCCACCCGGCCACCCGGCCCCCGCGCCGCGCCGCGCCCTCCTGCCGCTGCCGCGTCGGCCCGGCGGCTCTGTCCCCGCACCTCGTTGCCGCCGCCGTCCCGCGCGACAAACTCGAGCCGGCCCTCTGCTTTGAGCTCCTTGGCGGCCAGCACCATCTGCTCGTCCGCCTCGATGCCCAGAACGTGGCGGAAGCTGCACATTGTACGGGCGGTTGTGTGTGTGTGTGTGGTGTGTGTGCGTGCGTGTGTGTGTGC
>NW_014011754.1:0-11529 GCF_000611645.1 Monoraphidium neglectum
CCCCTGCAGCGCGTGGACGAGGCGATCACGTTCATGCAGGCGTGCGGCCTGGACGCCAGCCAGCCCATCATGAAGGAGACCGAATTCTACACCAGCCACGAGTGCCTGCTGCTCGACTACGAGACGGCGCTCACGCGGTGGGTGCGCTCGCGCGCCGGGAGGAAGGGAGGGAGGGAGGGCGCGCCGCGGGCGGCGGGGTGGCGGTGGTTGGTGGTTGGTGGGTTCAGAGTGCCGCCGGCTGGGGTGGATGAGGCGTGGGGGGCGGTGCGCGGCGAGCGAGCGCCGTCGGGCCGGCCGCCGAGCCCAGCGCTTGGGGGACGCGGCGCGTTTTCCAGCCACCGGCACGGCTTTGAAACTGTGTTGTCGTGTGCGTGCGCACACACACTCACACACACACACACACACACACACACACACATACACACACACATTCACACAACACACACACACACACACACATTCTCACCCCCTGCCTCCAGGCTGGACTCCACCACCGGCCTCTGGTACGACTGCAGCGCGCACTTCCTCTGGTGCGGCGAGCGCACCCGCCAGCTGGACGCGGCGCACGTCGAGTTCATGCGCGGCGTGCAGAACCCCATCGGCGTCAAGGTGCGCAGCGCCGGCCCCGCGCACCCCGCGGCGGGTGCGGGGCCAGCAGGGAGGCGTGAGCGCGGGCAAGCGACGCGCCTGTGATTGTAACAGGGGCGACGGCGCCGGCCCGGCTGAGCAGTGGATGCTCAAGGCGGTAGCCTCCTGCCCGCAAAACCCCGCAAGCCAGCGCCATGGCGCCGCCTGACCGCACTCGCGTGAGCCGGCCCTTCCACGACTCTGGCAGGGCCTTGAAACGCCGCCCCCCCGTCAACACCCCGCCCGACCCCGACCCCGCTCCGCCCGCCCTCGCTCCGCCGCGCCCCGGCCACCCCCCAAAGGTGTCTGACAAGATGGACCCCTCCAAGCTGGTGTCTCTCATCGCCACCCTCAACCCCGACAACGTGCCGGGCCGCCTGGCGGTCATCGTGCGCATGGGGGCGGCCAAGCTGCGCGAGAAGTTCCCAGGCCTAATAGAGGCCGTGGAGGAGGCCGGGCAGGTGGGTGCGTGTGTGTGTGGGTGTGTGTGTGAGCGTGCACGTGTCCCGCGTGCGGATGCTGCGCGTGCGTGCAGGGTGCATCAAACGAAAATGAAGAACGGGAGAGGGAAGGAGAGCGCCAAAGTGAGCCCTGTGTGTGTGGTTGTGAAGAGACTGTGTATGTGCGTGCGTGTGTGTATGTGTGTGTGTGTGTGTTTTGCATGTTTGCGCCGGCTGCATGCACGAAGTAGCCTGCGCACGCTCGTGCGCAGCACGCGCCCATCTCCTTGCCGCACGCCCCCACCCTTCGCACCCCCGCCAGGTGGTGACCTGGGTGTGCGACCCCATGCACGGCAACACTGAGAGCGTGGCGGGCTTCAAGACGCGGCGCTACGACAACATCCGGGCCGAGGTGGAGGCCTTCTTCGACGTGCACGACCAGGTGGGGCGGTGCGGCCGGCGCCCTCAGATACCAATTGTGGGGCGACGCGGCCGCGTTCACGCGCCTGCGCCCACACACAGATATCGAGTGTGGGGCGCTGGGGCGCAAGGGCGCTGGGGCGCAAGGGCGCTGGGGCGCAAGGGCGCTGGGGCGCAAGGGCGCTCACGCGCACCCGCGGTTACAGATTTTTGGGTGCCCGTGCCTGGCGGCGGCTGCATCAAAAGGCCCGGGGGGCTCAGGCCGCCGCGAGAGCCTGCGCGTGCGCCACTGGCGGCCATCGTCATGGGGGCGGAGCGCGCTGCAGGAGGGCCAGGCGGTGGCTCGCCCCTGGGCTGCCGCCCGCCCGACACGCGGCGCAGGCGGCTTCCCAGCCAGCGCCGCACGCCTTTATCGCCCCGACCCACCCCGCTTTTCCAAACGCCGCCCCCCGACAGCTCGGCACCGTGCCCGGCGGCGTGCACCTGGAGATGACGGGCGACAACGTGACCGAGTGCATCGGCGGCGGCGCCAACGTGGGCCCCGCTGACCTGGAGTCGCGCTACCACACGCACTGCGACCCGCGGCTCAACGCGGAGCAGTCGCTGGAGATGGCCTTCTACGTGGCCAGCCGGCTGCGGCAGAGTGAGCGCCGTGTGCGCGCACGCGCGCGCGCGTGCGTGTGTGTGTGTGTGTGTTTGTGTGTGGGGGGGTGTGGGTGTGGGTGTGCTCGTGTACGTGAGAGTGACAGAGAGAGAGAGAGAGAGAGAGAGAGAGAGAGAGAGAGAGAGAGAGCGTTTTACTGACAGCTATCGTGAACAGCATTGGAGATACTAGATTTCACCGACTTGCAGGCCACTTGCAAGCGCGCGCACATAACTTGTTGTGTGAGTGTGTGTGTGCGCGGGCGTGCACGTCGCCCAACCCTGCTGCGTCAAAACCTGCCCGTGCTGACGGGCCACTCATGGCCCTTGTTGGCTGGCAGCCCGCCATGGCTCGCCCCGCTCCCCTCGCCTCACAGCCTGCCCCGCCCGCGTCTCCCACCGCTGCACAACCCCCCCCCTCCCCCCCCAGGGCGTGAGCGGATTGAGCTGGAGAAGCTGCAGGGCCGGAAGCCCGCCCCCGGGCTGCTGTTCTGATCACACGGCTGTTTGACGGCGGGCTGGGCAGGGGCGGCCACGCGGCGCTGGCCGTGTGGCTCGGCAAAATTGGTCTTGATTGAATCTGGCTTGGGGCCGAGCAGCTTTAGGGGGCGGGGCCCAGACAATCTCGGTTTGCACTCATTTCGGCGTTGGTTTGGTGGTGTGGTGTGGTTTGGTGTGTGGGGTTGTGCGTGCGCCGCGACGCGCGCGGGCCAGCTGGCGCCTGAGGGCGGGCGGCGCTGAGATGCCGAGCGCCCGCCCCCGGCCGCCGCTGCACGCCGCCGTCGCACGCAACCCCCCTGGATGCGGCCCGCTCGGCCGTCGCGGCCCCACGAAATTGATATATCTTCTCGGCGCCCCCCCCCCCCCTCGGCGCGTTCCCCGGCACGCGCGGGCGCTCATTGTGTGCCCGCAGCTGCCCGTGGCTTCGCGCCGCCCGCCCTGCACGTATTGCTTTTGCGCCGTGCGCGGCGCGGTCATGGTAATCTCCCAATCATTGAGCAGCAGGATACGGAACAGTGCCAGATTTGCAAGCGAGCTCGATCAATGGAGTTTATGTTACTCCAGCAGTCCTCCAAAACCACAGCGCCGCGAGCGCGCGTTGCCACCGCAGCCCTCACCCCGCCGCCCCAGGCGGCGCGCCCAGCAGGCGGACCAGCAGCGCCGGCGCCGCGACGCGCGTTTTCAGGTCTGCCACGTCCAGGTCGTGCCCCGCCTCCACCATGCCCCAGTCTTCTATTTGGAACGCCTCCTCCAGCCGCGACGCGTCGAGGGCGTCCCCGGGCGCGAGGCGCCCGCGCAGCAGCGCGGCGGCGAGCACGACAGACTTGCAGGCAGCGGTCAGCTGCTCGGCGGCGGCCAGGCGCCAGGGGTCGAGGCCTGGCGTTGATTATAGGGATTGAGGCGGTGGGGGTTGAATCAAGAGCCGGGCCGGCGTCATACGGGCCGGGAGGGGCCAGATCATAGGCAAATGAAGAGCGTTCAAGCCTGCGGGCACGCACGGGACAAGACCCGGCGCGGGCGTCCGGTGTGGGGCCATCGGCGGCGCCGGCGAGCGGCCAGGGTGGAAGCCGAGCGGGCGCGGCCGCGGCCGCCGCACCTTCAAGGTAGCTGCGCACCGCCGCCAGCGCTGCGGGGTCCTGGTTTGGGCCGGCGATGTCGTCGGAGGCTGCCAGGTCCCAGCCCATCTCCTCGCGTGCCCACGCCAGCAGCGGGTCAAACACCTGCACGCGCGCACGAAGCAGCGCCGGTCAGGTTTGTTCAGGGCCTCGGAGCGCGAGGCGCAGGGGGATCACGGCAGGCGCGCGCGCGCGCGTGCGCGCGCCACGGAGGGTGTCAGCAGCGCCTCGCGCGCTGCCCTCCCCCTCGCGCGGCGCGCGGCCCCGACGGAGCCAATCCCAACCCCCACGGCCGCGCGCGCCGCGTCCGCCCCTGCCCCCAAAACATGGATCGGGCTTGCCTTGGCCTGGCGCGTCGCGAGCGTCCCTGGCTCATAGCGCACGCAGGCCGCGTCAGTGGTGGCGTACTTCAAGAGGTCATCCACAACACGGCCGCGGGGCTTGGGCTGCACGGTTGGTTGGTTGGTTGGTTGGTTTGTTGGAGGGTTGGTCGGTCGGTCGGTCGGTCAATTGCAGCTGGCGGCGCGAGGGTTGAGGGGCCAGGCGAGGTGAGGTGTCAGGCAGCGTGCGATGAGCTGCGTATGTGCGACAACAAAGAGTGGGCCGTCGGGCGCACGGCAGCCGGGACCTGGCCTGCGGGGGGCTGGGGGTGCGGCGCGGGCGCGCGGGGCGGGGTAACAGCGGGGCGGCCCCCTCACCTGGTCGATGGCGGTTGCCACGAGGCTCATCAACGGCATCGCGTGCAGGATGGGCTTGCCCGCCGGCTGCATGTGCGGCGGCGCGGGTGCGGCGGGACGGGCGCGTTTGGCCGCGGCGGGGCGCGTGGGGTCGACCGAAGGTGGGCAGTGGGCGAGCGCACGTGCACCGCAGCTGCGCGCCGTCGGAGCCCTGCCCTTTTCAAAGTTGGCCCCGCTGAGTCGTGCCACGACGGCGTCGCGACAAGAATGCGCGCACTGCTGTGGATCGGGGGTCCCCCGCTGGTTGCGCCGGCGTCACCGCCACCCCCGCATGGCCTGGACCAACGCCACGACTGCCAGGGGGCCGCGCACCAGCCACTCCCATTCTGCAGCCAGCGCCAGGGCGAGTGGGTACGTAGGGAGCACGACCGGGTTGCGGGCCGGCGTCCGCACAGGGTAGGTGTCCAGCAGCAGCTGCCACCCCACCTGTTGTTGAGGCAGGCCCGGGCCCAGGCACAGGTGTGGGACGTCGCGTGAGGGAGGCGGCCCGCACAGTCAGCAGGGGAGCGCAGCTGGGGTCACCCTCGGGGTGCACGGCGGGGCGGGCGCGAGAGCAGCAGGGGGGACTGTGAGCCGAGCAGGCCGCGCAGCAACGCACCTGTCCGGCCGGCGCCCGCTCGACGCGCACTGTCTTGTAAAACCGGCCAGACCCTGGCCGCAGGCCAGGTGCAGCCGTGCCGCCGGTGGCTGCGGCCGCGCCCGATCCGCTGCCTGAGCCGCCGCCAGCAGAGGTGCTGGCCTCGCCGCCCCTATTGCTAGTGATGGCTGTACTCCCGTGACTGCTAGCGCTGCCAGTGCTGCTGGAAAAGAGTCGGACCAAGGACGTCACTGCACCGACACTGGTGCTGCTGTTGCTGCTGCTGCTGCCGCAGCTATGGCACGTGCCACTCTGAAAAGCGGCGCATGGTATCAAGCTGCGAGTAATACCTTGTTGAGACAATCGCCACAAGGAGTTGGCGCCCCTCATTATCGCTTTTGCAGTCAAGATGATCTGGCAGCTCTTAAAAACGTTTGCAGGCGAGCTGAGAACAGTGATGCATGTGCCCGGTATTGGTGTGAGGGGCCCGAGTTCGACGCTTGTAAGGCAGATGGAGAGGGGTCACTGGACTCACTCCGCTCACGCGTTGTTGTTGCCGAGACGGCACAATCAGGTAATTTCCCACAAATACAAGGCACGCGTGAGAAAGCTTGAGTAAGATTGACACCGATCGTGGCCCTGCTCGCAGATCGCACGGCACCAGATCAATAGACGCTGCTTTTACTTTGCTCTGACAAGGTACTTGAAATAGGACTGGAACTTGTATCAGCTCGCATCGCATTACACAAGCTGCCAGCAGAACTTCGGTGCGTGCAGTGGGGCAGGCAGGCAGCAGCGGCACAGCTCGAGCTGCAAGGGCGCAGCGTGTGCACGCAGCAAGAGCAAGGCGGTGCTGGTAGGCGCAGCCCGCCCTTAGCCAGGGGTTAGGCAGGATGCTGTTCTACTCGTACTTCAAGACGCTGGTCGGGAAGGAAGTGAGCGGTGCCCTGGCATTAGGGATAGGGCCTCCGAGGGCTGGCGGCAGCTCAGGCTGGAAGACAGCAGTGCTACCGAAGCAGCGCATGCGCCCGATGCTGCCGATGCTTCTGCTGGCGCTCAAGCTGCTGCACCTGCGTGCTGCAGACGAGGTGCCCGCCCGTCGCGCCATTCCCAGCGCGCCTGAACCCAGGCCGGCGTACGAGGCAGTGCCGCGTGCGCTCAGCAGGCACCGCACACTCCGCACGCCCCGCACCTTGCCGATACGACTCACTACACACCCTCATCCCACAAGGTCACCGTCGAGCTGAAGAATGACCTGGCCATCACGGGGGTGCTGCACTCTGTGGACCAGTATCTCAATATCAAGCTCACATCCACGCGGGTGGTGGACGAGGCAAAGTACCCCCATATGGTGCGATGGCGGTGGGAGGCGGTCCGTTTGGGGAGCTAGAGGGGGAGAGGGGGGGGCAGGGCGCGTGTTGATGGTTGGGTTAGCAGCGAGGACAGGGGGGAGCAGTACTGGGCAGCGGCTTGCGCCGTGCCAGTATCAGCCGTGCCGTGTTACAGAACACCGAGCTGCGCCCTTGCTTGTTGCGTCACACCTCTCCGGAGAAGCTGGTCAGCTACGAGGGCGTGCAACGCGCCACTTGCGGACCGGCTGCACCCTCAACCACCCGGACCCCTCCCTCATTTGCCTCCCCGCAGATGTCCGTCCGCAACTGCTTCGTCCGCGGCTCCGTAGTCCGCTACGTGCACGTGAGCCACCACCACCCCAGCAGCGCCACGGGCCACGCAACCGGCTCGCGAATGCCACAGCACGCGGCACCCGCTACCATCCCACGTCCCACCCTGCGTCACCCGGCTACGTTTGGGCACCCGTTCTATGCTCTCTATCTCCTCTCTGCTCGCCTCACCCCGCCCTGCCCCCCCCCCCCACATACACTCGCCCGACCCCCCAGCTACCCCCTGGCAGCGTAGATGTGGAGATTCTGCACGACGCAACGCGCAGGGAGGCCAAGGGCGCGTGAAACCCAATAGGACGGCGACAGCACCACCGCGCGCAGCACCTGGGGGCGCGCCCGGGTCAGCAGGGGCAAGCGAGCGGCATCCTGCCCCTGCTTTTCCGCCTGGCGCATTTTCTATGCCCAGGCCAGGGCGCGCGCCCCACGTCCGGCACGGACTGTGCCTGGTTTGCGATCGGCGCTGCTGCGCGAGAGTGACAGCAGCGAGGTGGATTGTCTTGTAGCGTATGTGGGGCTCACGGCAGTGTGAACCTGCCGTCACTGCTGTTCCAAAAGCTTTGCATCATAGGCTGGCATCACCAGTAACTTGCGCGGCGCCCTTTCTTCTGCATTGCGCGGTTGCTTTGGGGTGAGGCAGGCGGCATGGATGCCAGTCAAGGCTGCCGCACGCACATCAGCCTGCTCGCGGATCATGAGAAAAGCTGGCCACACCCACACCCAGCGGGCAGTGTCCTGTGCAGTTTGGCAAAAGTGCGCCCTTCGGTCGGCCACTCTGAACAATTGGCAGTTGTCAGCTTTGATGCTCCGCTGTCCGCTGTACTGGCCAACCTGCGGCTGCTTGCGGTGCAGGTGCTTCAACATCAGCACCAGCAACCCCGGCCGGGCTATATGCTACAGGCTCCATCCGGGAGTCTTGAGTCTCATAAGAGCGTTTATGTTATATTCTCTGCCTTCAAGTGCCGCTGTGCTTGGTTGACCTGGTCGTCTGGAACCCGTGTGGGTCCGCGGAGCGCGATGGGGTCGCTTCCCAAGTTGCCAGGGTACCAGATATCTCTGCCGGTGAGAAGGGGGAACGGACGATCGAGGGCACTCCGTGGCAAGTGATGCAGCTCGGTTTTCGCCTGCGGTGATAAGCACTGCCACAACCAGGACGTTGAGCATGCTTTAGGCTACCATTCACGTATCCATATGTCCTGCGCGCCGCTCTTTCGGCGATCGCACGGCCCTTTCCTCGCAGCCATGCCTTGAGGGCAAGAACCTGGGCCGCAAGCAGACGCTCACATACCTGAAAGGATATGCAAATGAATCAGAGCCTCTTATGTCCTGCGGGGACCTGCGCGCGTCGGGGGCGGCCAGCCCGAGCGCCACTGCGGCGTCGATGGCGTTTGGCGAGCCGCGCGCCGCTTCTGCGATTGGGGAGACGCTGCCCAAGTGGGTCGAGAACGACCGCAAGGTGCGCTCCTACCCTGAAGTGCAGCAGCAGTGCGCATCTGCCGCAGGCGGCTCATGTGGTAGACCCGCCTGACCTGTCGCTGTGCGGTTGACCAATTGCGTGCTCTGTGTCCCCCATCGGCATTGTCCCTGCAGGTGCTGCGCTTCTGGGGCTACTTCCAGGAGTCAGTCACCGAGTCAAACATCGAGAACCACCGCATGCGGCGCGTGGCGCTGCATTACTATCTTGCGGACGACAGCCTGCAGGTGCGTGAGCACGTCAGGGGGAAGGAGCCCAGTCGGAGCGAGGGGCGGAGGCTTGCATGTTCGAGGCCCCTCGGATGCGGGAGGAGGAGGCGCAAGCGGGTGCATGCATACGGTGCCGACGTCGCATGGGGCTTGCATGGGGCTCGCATGGGGCTCGCATGCTGCGGGCGGGGCATGCGCTCGTGCCACTCATGCAGGCTCGGGGTGGTGAAGCCTGCAGGTGTGGAGCATGGTACCCCAGCTCGTATTCCGGCGGCACGGCATCACCACAGGCGCAGCCAGGCTGCAGCTCCCACAGGCATGACGTTTTCCAACACCCACTGTGAATGCGGACGCCCCGCATCCCGGTTTTCAAACGACACCAATGCAGGTGGCGGAGCCGAAGCAGGACAACAGCGGCATCCCTCAGGGCATCTTTGTGCGCCGCCACCAAGTGCCGCGCGGCGACGGCAGCGGCGCCACCATTGTGCCCGCCGACCTGGCGGTGGGGGCCACCATTGACGTCTACGGGCGCACCTTCTTCCTGGTGCGGAGCGGGGGCGGGTCGAGGGAGGGGCGGCGCACGTGGTCGCGGCCCTCCCTGTTGACATGCACTGGCCCTGAACCTTTGAGTATGCGCATTGTGCAATGGATGCCGGAGGGACACTTTAGCGTGCACATGCACGAACACATGTGCACGCGCGCACACACGCACACACGCGCGCACACACACACACACACACACACACACACACACACATGCATACACACATATAGGTGGACTGCGACCAGTTCACGCGGGCGTGGTTCCGCGAGAACCTTCAGCTGGAGCAGGCAGACGCCCAGGGCTACCCCTCAGACCAGGTGGGGATGGTGCTCCCACCTCACAACTCTGCACGTGTCGAGCCACATCAAGCCAGCTACGCTGTCTTGGGTCAGGGTGCAGGCCCTGTCGATGCAGCAACTAGGCATTATGGCTGGGGGTGACACGTGTATCCCCCATGAAACCGCAAAACGAGAGGCTCGTCTATGCTCTCAGAAAAATCCAACCGCCCCGCACCTGTCTGCGTGCCTTCGTTATGGCTTGCAGGTTGATGCGTATCGCACAAAGTTTGGGCTGACATCCACCGGCCCCTGTGAGCAGCCGCAGGGCAAGGGCCCGGCTGCATGGCACGGTCCCGCCTCCCCCCGCCCAGCGCGACCGGCAATACACCCCTGCTGTTGTTCGTTGAGGACATTCTGAGCGGGCGCCACGGCCCATTGTGCAATCCTGCAGCCTCCTTGTCTGCAATTTTCTCTTCCCTGGCCCCTCCCGGTGCTTAGCGCCGCGCCCTTCAGCGGATACCCATCCCTGTGCGCAAACCCCCTTCCTGCACTGCAGCCAAGAAGAGCAACGACCTGGCGACCTTTGTTGAGGCGCGCCTGGGCAAGCCCAGCCACCTGCTGGAGGGCGACAAGCTCCGCCAGTTCATCGCGAACAACGGCAAGGTGCTGCGCTTCTGGTGAGCGCCTCTTGAAGCGGCAGACCACTAGCGCGGCGGCGTCTCTTGGCGCTGCTATCTGGAACGGAGGGGGCACTGCGCATATCCAGAGGGCTGCCTGTCCCCTGGGATGAAAATTAACACGGGGCCGGCCAGATCCCCACTTCTGGGGCACTTGCGTTGGCGCAACGCGCGGCCCCTGCAGCCCCTTTGCCGCCCCTCCAGCAGTTGAGCGTGGCGCGCGGCGCCGCGCCTGCATCGCGTGCTGCCTGGCAACGCTGGATGCATGCGGGCGTTGTGTGCCTGCCTGCAGGTGCGTGTGGGACGACCGCCAGGGCATGTATGGCGACAGGCGGCCATACGTGCTGCACTTCTACCTGGAGGATGACACTGTGGAGATTAATGAGGTGCGTGCGGGTGCAAGCGGCGCATCATACAGAGTGCGATCTTTTGCGTTTGGGACCTGTGAGCATTGGGGGATTTCCCAGCCGCGGGGTGGGCGGGCTCGCGCTTGGGCGTGTGTAGTTGTCACGCCAGGGGTCCATTTGGTGTCTGAGGGGATGTTTTGTGGTGGGCCGCACGTGGCGTGAGCGTCTACAAGCTGCAGTTGTGAATTGAGATGCTCCCCTTTGCCACGGGGGTCGAGAAGGAAAGGGCGGCATCCACAATTCCAAGCTGAACTGGTGGGCGTGGTTCGCCGACGAGACAACGAAGCCACGGCTCACGCCGCGGCGCCCCACACCTGGCACCGCACAGGTGCACGAGCGCAACAGCGGCCGCGACCCGTTCCCCATCTTTGTCAAGCGCGGACCGCTGCCGCGCGCCAAGCCGCGCGGCGTGACTCTGACAGGGCGCTTCCCCAAGAGCATGTGCTACAGGTGCGCGCCGGGACGCTTTTGCACGTCGTTTTCTTCGGGAGGGGATCGGGCAGAGGCCTGCCTGCAGCAGCCTGGATGCCACCCCAAGGGCGCAGGCCTCGCGGCATGCTTGCTTGGAGAGCCTGTTTGCACCGTACAAGCTGCTCTGTATCCAAAAGCACCTATCGCATCGAGCCGCCAGACCACACGCACACAGACGCCCCCCCCATACACTCCAACACACAAACATCAATACACAGAAACTCCCACGCACACACAAACACATCGCACACTCACGCTCGCCCGCACAAACACAATGCAAACGCTCCCCGTCCAGACCCGAGGACCTGCGCATTGGCGGCGTCATCAACGTGCACGGCCGCGCGTTCCTGGTGTACGGCTGCGACGCCGCCACCCGCGAGTGGTACAAAGTGCGCGCTCAGGACGCATGGTCCTCGGCCCCACCCGGACATCGCGTGTTGACGACCCCCCTCCTGGGCCTTCTCCCGCGTTGACCCCTCAGCATCGGCGCCCCTCTGACTTTCCCAGTTCGGGCCACCCCCACTTTTCAACAAAGCTGTGCTTGCTGTTTCCTTCCTTCTTACTTCAATGGCCGCAGCCCGCGACTGAACCCAAAAAGCGCGAGCTCGTTCCTTCCTTCCACACACACAAACACACACACACACACACACACACACACACACACACATCGCGGCCCCTGTCCTGGGACTGCAGCCAAACCGGCCCCCATCCCACCCCACCCCACCCCACCC
>NW_014011753.1:0-720 GCF_000611645.1 Monoraphidium neglectum
GGGGCGGCGACGGGGAGGGGCGCAGGGGCTAAGAGCATGGTGGGTGGCGGCGCTGGGGGCCGCGAGTGGATTTGAAGAGCGTGCTGCAACGGCGCGACTGGGCCCGTCTGAATGGCACGCCCTGACGTCACGACATCAGCAGCGATGCATTGGCCTGCAATGTAGGCAGTCAACGAGCAGATGGTGTGCGGCCCACCGTCTCAGCCAGGAGGCCGCAGGCGCTGTCGGGGCGCTGCGAGGGCGAGCTCAGCCCGCTGCCGCCCAACCGGCCGCCGGGGGCGGCGGCGGTGGCGCTGCGGGTGGGGGAGTCCAGGATCGCGGACTGCAGGGCTGCGGTGGTGTCCACGAGCTCTGCAGGCAGGTGCCACTTGCCGGTGTGCTGCGGGGGCAATGGTGGGGATGACACAACGGTTTGTGATGCACCGGAAAGTCGGGCGGTTGGTTGGGTTGTGCAGAGGCAAGCACTGCGGCTTCGCCTGCGTGCGGGGAGTTGAGCACGCACGTGGGTGCAGGCAGAAGATGTGCGTGCGCCTGGGCGCTCCCAGCTGGGCAGGCCCCATACCGCCATGGTCTGCAGCGCGGCCTTCATCCTCTCCTCCTGCGCCGCCATGCCGGCCTGCACGCGCTGCACCTCCTTCACCAGCGCCGTCCTCTGGGCCATGATCGCGTCCACCTTGGCCATCTTGCCCTGGCGGGATTTCGGCGCGGCCGGTCGCGGGG
>NW_014011753.1:1186-3022 GCF_000611645.1 Monoraphidium neglectum
GAATCGCCTGAACGTGTTGTCCAGAGGTGCTTGTGTTGTGTGCCACGACTGTCAGGTGTATCAGGATGACAACCGCTGTGTGAGCGCTCGGAACGACGCGACCGAGGAAAAGCCGCGACCACCACCGCCCGGCACGGCCGCACTGCCCCACAGGAGGGCCCACCTGCAGCTTCGCGGCGAGGCGGTCGCGCTTGGCCCGCTCTGCCGCGTCCGCGCCGGCGGCGCGCTGCTGGTTGTAGCTGGCGCGCTGCCGCGCCTCCTCCGCGTGCGCGGCCCTCTGGGCCTCGAGCTCCTGCTTGCGCTGCGGGCCAGATTGCGTGGTGCGCACAGCGCCATGCCACGACACGCCGCGCAAGAACGGGCGTCGGGCGGGCAAAGGGAATGCATAATTGAGCTTGGCGGGTGGGGAGTGACGGGGCGCGCACGGGGGCAGCAGCAGCAATTTCAAAGATGCGGCTTGCAACAGCGGTGCACCCGCTGTTTCTTATGTCGGCTGCGCCGGCTGGAATGCTTTGGAACGCAGTCGAGCAAGGGGAGGCAGGCGGCTGGTACCACTGCACAACTCGGGCCGCTGTCAGCTGTGGGTGAGTCCCGGCCCATGACTGACCTGCTCTCCAGCACCGGGCTCACGCCTCCCCCCCCCCCGCAGCGGGCCGCATTCCCTCACGCACCTCCGCCAGCTGTCGGTCCCTCTCCTGCGCCCTGAGGCCGTAGTAAGAGCTGCGCGCCGCCTGCTCGCTCTCCGCGCGCTGCCGCAGCTCGTCGCGCCGTACCGCCCACAGCGCCTCCTCCTCGCGGCGGATCTCGTCTTGGATCAGGCGCAGCTGCGCGCGGGCGCGCGCGGGCGTGTGTGTGCGCGTGCGTGCGCGCATGTGTGTATTGTCATAATGAGGGTATTGTGAACTCATACGTGTGCAGTTGTAAACTGTAATCAATAGACGTAGCGCAGGAGCTGTCCGGCCCACACAAGCGCGCCGCACGGTGTTTGGGACGCCGACCGCCGCCCGAACAGAGTGTCCCCTCGCCCACAACCGCGCGCCTTGCCCGCCGACCCCACTCCCCCCAAAAGCGCGCCCCCACGCCCGCCCCCGCCCCCCCAGCCGCGCACCTCCTGCCGCTGCTGCAGGTGCCGCTGCTCCTGCGCCTGCTTCTCCTCCAGCGCCGCCCTCCGCGCGTCCAGCTGCGCCTCGTGGTTCGCGTAGATGCGGCGGCGGCGCGCCTCCAGGCGTGCTGACTGGACACGTGCGAATTCACACAGCAGACTCCGCTGCCTGAGCATGTCATCCTGTTTATATGTGAAGAAAGTGGGGGCCGAACAAACCACCCGCGCGCGCGCGTGGGAGAACGGCCAGCTGCGGCGCGCCGGGGCTTTGGGAGGCGGACCGCGGCCGAAGGGCCCGCTGCCCGCGGGGGGCCGCGGCCCTGCTCATTTGCACGAGCGTCCGGACTGCGGCTGCTGCCGCCCCGCGCCCCCGGCGCGCTAGGGGGGCTGCGACCCACCCCCACGGGGCCCCGGCCGTGGCGCGGCGCGCAGGCTTGTGCGCGCGCGGGAGCGCCTGGACCCACCGTCCGCTGTTTGGCAGCCTCGAGCTTCCCGACCAAGGCGCTGCGCCACATGTCCCGCGTGCGGCCCGCGGCCTCCTGCGCCGCGGCGTTGCGCGTCTCCACGTTCCGGTGGTGCTCCAAGCGGCGCGCCTGGGCCTGCGGACGGGGTGCGTTGGCAGAAGGGGCGGCGGCCCCGCTCGGTGTGCGTCGTCAGACCTCCGCATCCCGGCAATGTCAGCCGTGTGCAGACTTCCAGGTGGCCTTGCGGCGGGGTCATTTGCTGAGCCAGCC
>NW_014011753.1:3747-9120 GCF_000611645.1 Monoraphidium neglectum
GCGGCGGGGTCATTTGCTGAGCCAGCCTCCCGCCTGTCCCCCTCCAGCCCCCGCACCAACTGCCCCAACCCTGCCTGCTTTCCGCCTGCTTTTCGCCAAAGCCGGCAGCCCAACGGCCTGTGCACCCGCCTCCCTGCACCCGAAGCAATCCGCGTCGCGGCATCAGCCATCCCCTTTCGCACCCCCATCACCACCGCACTCTTCAACCCTCCCCTCAGCAATCCCTCATGCCACTGCGCCCGGCGCGGCTGCCGCGAGACCGTCATTCACGCAAAGCCATGGGCTGCCGACTGCTGCCTTTTGCAGCGCCCGCTCACCTCTTTCGCCTCTGCCTCGCGCGCCGCGCGCCGCTGCTCCTCCGCCTCTTGCTTCTCCTGCCACGCCACCTGCATCGCCGCGCTGATTTCCGCCTGGCGCCGCATCTGCACACGCGGGCAGTCCGGAACGGAGGGAGGTGCGGCTGGCGTGCGTGCCCACGTGTCGCGGCTTGCGCTGTGCAGTTATACTAGTGCTGCTGCACAAACAAAACAACAAACGGGTTTGCTGCCATATACGATTACAACTTGCGCTTGGCGACCCAAGGAATGGGGCACAGCGCACCCAGCGCAGCCGCACACACCTGCTGAAGGCGACGCAGGTGGCGCAGCTGCTGCTGCTGCGCTGTCAGCAGCAGCGACTCCACATTCCTGCACGATAGATGGCAAAAGGCTGTAGTCGCTCCATGCAGAAATATCCTAGCCGTCAGCCTGCACCCTCTCGCGACAGCAGGCCTGCTGCATTGGATTGCAGGCGCAGCGGCGGATGCCTGCGGCGGGCACGCTTACCTCAGGCTAAGCGTTGACGGCGTGAGGCCGATGCCTGTGGCTGCTGAAGAGCATGCCTCTGGTATATCCACCGCCCCTGGAGCCTCCGACTCCGCCATGTGGCCCTGGTGAAAGGATTGAGGGGAACGGGACGCCCACGAGCCTCTGAGCGGGTCTACCACTGCGTTTAAGAGGATATTACAATTTATTTTGTGATAATACCGACCGAGCAACCCCAAATCGTCTCCCTCCGTGGCTGTTTGCGGCCTGGGCTTTCACACGTGCCTTCGTTGAAACAATGTGGTCTATGTATGCGTATCTGTTGTTACTGAAGTGATTTCAGCGCTCGGAACACAAGGTCAGAAGCAGGAGTCCAACACTTGCATCTACCTCCCTTCCCTCAGGATGCGAAAACACAGCATGTCAAGTGCGGCGCGCACCTTGTACTTGACTGCAACTGCACCCATCCTGTGCCTACATGGTAACATTCTTGTGAGTTGAGAGCAGCACATGCAGCAGCTGTGTGGCTGGCCGGTGTGGGGGGTCCTGGTTCGGCCCAACAGGTTCCTGAGCCAGCGTTGTGCCCTTTCTTGCACACAAGTGTCATGTGCAAACAATACCAACATGCAATCCAAAACCCATCCTAGCTGCACAGGTGCATGAATACATACACATACTGCTGTTGTGTGTGCCCCTTTTCTCATGTCACAATGTGAGTGGCCAGTGGATGGCTGCGTGTTGTTGTGCGCACCAGGCATGCACCCTTGGAGGCCCACTTAGTTTGGCCAGGCGAATTTTGCTGCGGGCAAACATCTGTCGCGTGTGTGAGAACCCTGTCCACCTTTCTCAGTGTCACAGTGTTGAGCGTTGTGTTGTTACACTCTTGGTATACAGCGCGTAGTGTACATATCGACTGATACACTAGGCCACCCAAACAATCGGTGGCAAACATCACTCAAACTGGATTGCGTTGTGTACGCAGCCTCAATGCCCAGCAACGGCTATTGCGCCACGCCAGGGCAGAGTGGCATAAGCACGCGGCGCAAGGTTGCAGCGCTGCGCAGCTTTTCAGGGGGTCGGCAGGTACTTCTGGGCGTAGGCCCTGCAATCGATGCACAAACGGTTGTAGGTGAGTTAGGCAACCTGATCGCCGTGATTGGTGCACCTGTCACAGCAGCGTACTCAGATCGTCAGGCTGATGCCTTTGTAGACTCCAACATCATGTGCGTGCTGACTGCCCCCCCTCCCTCCTGGGGCTCACCAGGCGTTGTTCACGGAGGGGTCAGCCAGGTGGTCCTCCAGGTTCTGGATGGGGCCCTTGCCGGTCACGATCGCCTGCACGAAGACTGCGTACAGGGTGCAGGTGGTGGAGGTTGAGGAGAAGCACGCTGGCAGATTCGGAGGCTGTGCGGGGCACTTCGCCGGCCCCACACAGATGAGCAACCTGCCCAGGCCCAGTGTTCAGTACTCCGGCCCGCACAGATCACGCTCTGCCCAGAACCAAGCGCGCAGGCACAACGATGCTCCCAGACACTCACAGCCGAGGTTGGAGAACAGGGCCAGGCGGCCGTTCTTGATCTCCTTGACCTTGAGCTCAGCCAGGGTGTCGGGGTCGTCAGCCAGGCCCAGGGGGTCAAAGGCCTCGCCGGGGTAGAGCCTGTCCAGGTCCTCGCCGAAGCCGCCGGGCGCCTGGCCATTGTAGCGGTACAGCTCAGCGCCGCCCACCAGCACAATCTGTGTGGTTGCAGGGTCAAGGGAATTGGTTGTCAAGGGACTAGGTCGTCAGAGCGCATCAACCCTCCACAAGGGATGGTGCAGCACATGCAGACCTATCATGTTCAGCATCTGTTCGTCCCTGCAGCGTCTTACTGGGGCCTGCACAGGCAAATCTCCAAGTCTTGGCATACCAACCAACCCACAGCACCCCCAGTCCGCGCCACACACCTGGACGGCCAGGGTGGCCAGGATGGACTGGGCGTGGATCAGGTTGGGGTTGCCCAGGTAGTTGAGACCACCCTCCTGGAAGATGGTGGCACCAGCCTGCGGTGGCACAAATCACAAGATTAGAAGGGTACTTTTACGAAAAGCTGCAGCAGTGGGCGGCAGGGCTGTTACACCGCTCTGCCGATGCTGTCATGCAAGCACGCGACGTAGGTGTGAAGCCGCAGCGCACCTTGAACCACACGCCCTGCGCGGGGATGTCAGCCACGCCGTTCTTGGCCAGCAGCTCAGGGGTGATGATGCCCAGGGCGCCCAGCAGGCCCCAGCGAGCATGGATGAGCTCGATCTCCCTGCAGTTTTATGGGCAAGAAGGTGGCGGCAAGGATCAACACTGAGGGCCACTGCAAGCACAGCCGTTGCGAGCCCTTGCACACCATTGCAACTGCTGCTGTGTTACGCCACCGTGCAGCAAGTTGCCACTGCTGCCGCGCGCACCTGTAGCGGGCGAAGGTGGCGGGATCGGCCGACAGGCCGGCGGTGTCCCAGCCGTAGTCACCGGGGAACTCGCCGGTCAGGTAGGCGGGAGTGTCGCCCTCAGAGAACGGGCCTGTGGTATGGTGTGTTCATGCAGTCAAGGGGTGGGTGATAGGGGTACTGCTTAAAGGGTGTCCGTTGCAAAGGTGCAGCTGGGTAGGAAAATGCTGCGCGCCGGATGCCACCGTGACCATGGGCTGCAGCGCATCGCTCCAGCTGTTCACATCATGCAGCGTTGCCACAGTGCTGGGCGTCGTCGCTGCCTCTGTCCCAGGCTCGGCTGCGTGGTTGAGCTGCGCGACAATACTCCATATCAAGGACCATGCACCGCTGTGACCCGCCGATCATCGGTCCAGTTGCTACTCCCGCGTGATCTTGACATATGGAGCTCACCGAGGAACTTGGGCCTGTCAGGGCCGTACCACTCAATGCCGGCCTTGGCCTGCACGGGGCGGGACGCGGCCTGCAACCCGCGAGAAAGGGCAAGATCCGTTAGCGTGCCGGTCTAGTTCCGCACGATATGTAGGACACCAGGCTCGCTCAAGCGGGGAGCGCGGTTAGGTGAGACGGGTGCAGCACACCCACCTTCTTGCCAGTGGTGGCGCGCGCCGTCACGCGCAGGGCGGTCTTGGAGTGCATCGCGAAAGCCATGCTGGCTGGCTGGGGGTTGTTGAGGGGGTGCTGGGGTGGGGTGGGGATGACTGACGGTAGATGAAGATGTTTAAAATGAGAAAATACTGCTGTATTCATTGTACCGGGGGCGGGCAGGGTTCAAGCGCAGGCGCTCGCCAGTGGGCAGATAGCGGCGACGTAAGGCGCGGGAATGAGTGATGACCACATCCCGTGGGCAGGGCGAGATCTTCCCCCACCCCCCAAATCAGGGCCCCTAGACTCATGCTCATGATGCATCACGATGTCAACCTTCATGCCACACTTGATCGGTGCATTTATATCAGCGAACCGCAATACGTTGGTCCCAGATGAGCTGGGACGCGAAGCGGAGGGTCCCTGTGGGGGGGTGGGGCTGCGCCCTTGCGTGCTGGCTTGGCTTCTTGCGCAGGACAAGCGGGCAGCGCTGCGCATTCATGCACATATTTGTCAACATATTTTTTTGGGTGGGGCATGGACCTTTGGCGCCACCCCCTGCAGCGGCGGCGGGTAACGCCTGCAGCCCATGTGCCGTGGTGCATTGATGGGCGGGTGGGGCTGGCCCTTCAGACTCGGACGCAACAAGCAGAGCGATGCGGTTTGCAGACCGCAGTGGCTGGTTCTGCACGCACGCTGTGGCTCAACCACCAGCTACCCATGCCGGTCTCGCTGCTTTTGCACGGCGCCAAGAGCATGTGCTGCGCAGAAGTCTGCATTGCCTGGGCGGCCACCTGTCCCGCTGCAGCTCGAGCACGAGCCTTTGCAAGAGGCCGTATGTATGCATGGGCTGATGTGCATGCATGCATGTGCCACGTCAAACAGCTGGCAAGCACACATTTGGGCGGACAAGATATCTTAGGCCTAGTGCGGGGCATCAACTGAGCGCGCGCACCGGCAAGCACATGTGCGCCACTGCAAATACAGCATGCTAATGTCTGCGTGGTGACACGCGCAAGAGCTGGCAATCAAGTACAGCCGTACAGTATCCTGTAGTTGAGGTGGCTGACTGGCTTGGCGCGATGGGGATGGAGGTTGCCCAGCTGGCATTGGCTGTCACATAAATCGTGGTTGCACGCCATGGCATGTTGGCAACCAAGTTTCACGTTGGCTGCCCTGCACGTAATCAGCACAGAACAGTTTGAACTGTGCATTTTAGCACTCAGGCAGGAAGGCATGTTGAGGCTCCAATGTGTTGGCTGGCAAGCAAACATTTGACCTGACTTTTCATGTGGGAATAACCTGTAACAAGTGAGGTCTTGAAAAACACAAGTAAGGGGAACAGCAATACGCTGAGCTGGTTTTGTTTTGGCCGGTATCATGTAGCATCCCGGAATGATCACAGCGACCTAGATCATCGCAATCATGCTCGGCGGGAAAGGTGCCAGTTAGGGAAAGCTGGATGCATGCATAGCTCTGCTAGTTGGTGTAGGGATCCTCGCCGTGGGAG
>NW_014011753.1:9558-10006 GCF_000611645.1 Monoraphidium neglectum
CGGGGGCGCTGGCCAGGGAGCAAGGCGCGAGCTCGCTCGCCCTTGCCCTCAGCGTCCCTAACCTCAACGCGGGTGATCTTTGGCCGTACAAAACAAAGCAAGCAGAATACACGCATAGCACAGCAACCCATGGCAGCACCGCAGAGGCCCCGAGCCAACCACCTGGTCAGCCTCCCGACCCGGACCACGGTCCGTTCGCTTTCGGCCTCCGAGGCCACAATGTATCAGGAATCAACCGCAGTCATATTTCACCCACTGATTTGCTGCATGGGCCGAGGAGGCGACTGCTTTTGCACCGTTGCTGGTGTTGTTGCTGCATCTGCAACTGCGACCCTGCCCTGCGCTGAAGCGGCTGCGGCTGTACGCCCTGACACTGCAGAACATACCCACATCGCCACCATACTCGAAATACCCGCAGAACACATACGGAGCCGTCCAGATGCAGCGC
>NW_014011753.1:10438-11498 GCF_000611645.1 Monoraphidium neglectum
TGCGATACGACACACGCTCTTGCGCAGTCACAACCTGCACCGCAACATCACACGCGCTCGAAACCACAGTGCAATGCGAAACGGAGCAGTCCATGCCCAGAGACTGCCAGGATCCCATGTGTGTGCCTCCTGCGCACAAGGCATCCCCAACGGCATGCGGAACAGCGTTGCCAGGCGTACCCAACCGCAACAAGGGGCAGCACGGAAGGGGGGCTGCCGACCTGTCGTCAGATGACGGCATGTTGCAACATGCAGGGCCTCAGAAAACTCACTCAAACCTTGCGGGCAATTGTGTAAGAGACAAAGGGAATGGGGCCCTTGCTCAAGCGCGCCTGCNTGACAGCCGCGCGTGCTGCAGTGAAGCACCACTGCTGCAGATGTGCAAAACCCCACCAGGCGCGCGCTATGAAAAATATTACACCGTTGCTCAATGACAAACCGGATCCTGAGAATACTCCGAACCGGAGCGCCCAGTGCGTACACCGAGGCACCCAGGGCGACCGCAAAACAATCACCGGGCAGCGCGAAACACCATCAAACTTATTTAAAATTAACGGATACTCCTGCAACTATCCAAAAGACACAATCCACGCAAGCCACTTCACCAGGGTCACCCGCCAGGCGCTACGAGCAGCTGCTGCGTGCAGCCCAGCCGCGTCGTCGCCGCTTGAGCCCATGCGTGCAACGGACCGCTGTGCGACCACTAGGAGTGGCGGCGATGCTGTACAACAAATTCATGAATGGGACATGCCGAGAGAACACCGCACAGGGTTGACAAACAAAGACAGGGACGGGACCACGGCACCAGCACTTTTAGGTGTGCTTCTGTGGGCCACCGCAAGGTGGAGCAACAACCGATGCCGCAAGATGCGTGTGTNGGAAGATGAACAAGATGCGGCTGCTCACCATAATAATGCTGATGGCACACCCTTGCGGGACGACGGACGCCCCGACGCTCTCGAACATAGCTCACCTTGCGGTGCCCGAGATGGCAGCAGCAGCAATGGTAATGTTGCTGGTAGTCTCGCCCTGCGTCCATGGAGCCCTTGCAGCGGCGTAC
>NW_014011753.1:12004-12637 GCF_000611645.1 Monoraphidium neglectum
AACTGCACGCGGTCAAACTTCCCCCCGCGAGTCGGCCCCCGTCCACCCACACGTGCCCGCACCGCGGGCCGTGCTCGCGCCCGCACACCAACGCAACAAGAGCCAAGAGGCAGTGCGCGCTCAGGCACTGCACGTGGTGCGCACAGCCATGCGATTATCGCAAGGGGAGCAGCCTGCATTGTCCGCAGCAATTGCAAACTCACAAGTCGCACGCCCACAGCCCGCAAGGGCTGGCGCCAGCCGCGAAAAGGATCTTACCACGCAGCGTGGCTCGGCCACCACATCCCACGCGCTCACAGCACCTATCGCGTCCTTCAAGCACGCCAACATGCCCTTGTCAACATGACCCCCGGCGCCTCCCTAGCGGCAGATACAGCGCGCTCACACACACACGGCGATCCTAACAACACACCAGCACCACCCGACTGCGGGGAAGAGGACCAAAACGGGACCGGGTGCACATTCAGCACCGCTGCCAAACCAAAATATGACGCACAACCAGCGACGCCCGCTGGACCGGGGGCGCTGCGCGGCGGCGGCCTCGTACAACTCCGCGGGGGGGGGATCCTGCGAGACCCAGACAACCGCTGGGTTCAACCGCCAGCTGGAATATACTGTGAGGCACAGGAGCAA
>NW_014011753.1:13103-13505 GCF_000611645.1 Monoraphidium neglectum
GGCTTCTGCGGGGCACACGCCTTGAACGCGCTGCTAGGCAGGCGGGCGATACCCGGGGAGGTGATGGTACGCTATATGCGCGAACACTGGCCTGCAGGGGAAGACGCAGGCCACTATACGGCACAGGGATGGTTTACCTCTGACGCCCTCAACCGGTGGCTGTATGAACACACCCCGCCAGAGCTACCGGTATCCATCCACCCGTTAGGACTTGAGATGGAGGGCCCCAGCCTGACGGGCATAGAGCTGAAGTGGCGTCTAGAACACCATGGGTGTGACTGTGCGCTGGTTCACGCACCCGACCACTGGATCGCCCTCGTGAAATGCACCGAGGGGCATTGGTACGAAGCGGACTCTATCCCTTTCGGCGCCAACGGAAACAAAATCAAAAGGATGACCGAC
>NW_014011753.1:13908-14955 GCF_000611645.1 Monoraphidium neglectum
CCTCGGGGGGCTGGAGCGTCAACGTACTGGCCCCCATCGACGCTGCCCGCGCCCAAACAATTGGGGCAATACCTGGCAGGGGGGCAGGAGGGGCAGAGCGCCCCCCAACGGACTTCGTAGCGGTGCCGCTTGCCCAGCTGCGGCCAGCCGTTAGCGCAGCCCCCACCCGCAGCGCCGGGGCGAATGCGATGCCCACCAATGCGGCCATCGCCCGCCGCACAGAGATTGAAAAGCGCAAGGCCTCAGAACTGCACAGCCGCAGAGACGCACCAACAAACCGCACGGACAAGCGGGGGAATGAGGCGGCCGCGGCCCGTGAGGAGGGGCAGCGGCGAGTGACGCTGGCGACTGCCGTCCCCCCGCAAGCCGGGAATGAGGGCACAGCGGCGGCCGTGGGGCGCGCGCCTACTCAGCAGGTGCCGGTAAAGGGGCCGAAACGACGCGAGTTCGCCCTCAATTACTGTGCACCAGCCCATAAAGGGGTCTCAAAACTCGCGGGTCAGAAACGACGGGTGGCGACTCAAACCGACACGCGGCAGAAGCGCATCACCGACCTCTGGAAATTTACGGCAATACCTGCTGCAGCACTCGCACCTCCAACAGCAGGGGCGCCTGAAAGTACAGAGATGGACAGTAGTGGAAACGCCACAGGCGAGCCGCGCAAGCCGGCTCACGCAACCGCAAAACCCGCCTCAGCACCCGCCACTGGTGGCAGGAACTCAGCAAAGAGAGAACGCCAGCGTGCGCGGCGGCAGGCAGCTCGCGCGCTCAAGGAACGGGCGGATCTGGACCGCGTCGCCGCCATGCGCCAGGACGGAGAAATTCTCGACCGCACCACAAAGCTCTCAGTGCTTACACTGAACGTGCAGGGAATTGGCACATTCTCAGGCCACCTGCGCGACCTCATGGCCAAGACAGCGCATGCGCCGCCCGACATTATTGTTCTCACAGAAACCAAGCAGACTTGCAAGAACCGCTTTTTGAAAAAGCTTGTCACTCCCCTGCTGCATGGCTACAGCTACGCATGCACCGCTGCTCCTTTTAAAA
>NW_014011752.1:0-9436 GCF_000611645.1 Monoraphidium neglectum
ATCGTGGGCCTGCCCTCCATCCTGGCCAAGGCCATCGGCCGCAACATCGAGGAGGTCTACCTCGGCAGCAACAAGGGCGTGCTGGCAGACGTCGACCTGCTGCAGCGCATCACGGAGGCCTCCCGCAACTGCGTGCGCGAGTTCGTGCGCGACCGCACCGGTGAGGCCGCACTCTTACAAGGGCGCGAGCGCGCCCATGCGCACAGCGCCCTTGCTTCCGGCAGCTGGTGCTACTGCTGCAATGTCAGCCAAAGCCCTATGGATCGGCCTACAGATGTGCCACCCTCCTGCGCCCCCGCACCTGTCACCGACCTCCCCCCCCTTCCTCCCAGGCTTCGACGGCCGCATCGGCACCAACTTCCTGACGACCCTGGTCAAGTTCACGGGGCTCTACGTGGACCCCTGGGTGCGCGCGCTGCAGACCAGCGAGTTCAGGAGCGCTGACCGCCTGGAGCTGGTGACCCTCTTTAAGTACCTGGAGTTCTGCCTGGAGCAGGTGGGGGGCGCCGGCTGCGTGTTTGTGTGGGTCCCTTCAGAGGGGATCGCTTCACACTGTTTATGCCTGGAGATCCCTCGTGCCTGCTGAGTGCAAGGCGGTGTTCGCGCCTGCTTTTTCTGAGTTGTGGACCTGCTCAGGGCGATTTTGGCTGGAGCACAGCCTCACGGCATCAACCAACAATGCCCCGCATCTTTGCCCCACCCTGTCCTGCCCCTCACACCTGCCCTGGACTGTGCTGCCCCCTGGCTCCTCCTCGCTCAACCCCAGGTGGTGAAGGACAACGAGCTGGGCGCGCTCACTGAGGCGCTGGACGGCCAGTACACCGAGCCCGGCCCCGGTGGCGACCCCATCCGCAACCCCTCTGTGCTGCCCACCGGCAAGAACATCCACGCCCTGGACCCCCAGTCCATCCCCACCCAGGTGGGGGTGAGGGCACACAGTAGCACCCTGCACCCGTCGACGCTTGCAGTGATGTTTGGGGCGCCCGCCTGGAGTGGTGGGGGGGGGGGGAGCGACTGGCCTACATGGTCCCGTCGGCCCAAGCATGCCAGCGCCGGCGTTCACTATCTTTGTGCCACGCCTTGGCCCTGGACCCGGGCCCTCCAAATCTATTGTCACCATCACCTGACCTCCCACCGTCCTCTCAACCCGGCCTCCTGCACAGGCCGCCCTGAAGAGCGCGCGCCTGATCGTGGACCGCCTGCTGGAGCGCGAGAAGGACAACAACGGCGGCAAGTGGCCCGAGACCATCGCCCTGGTGCTGTGGGGCACCGACAACATCAAGACCTATGGCGAGAGCCTGGCGCAGGTGATGATGATGGTGGGCGTGAAGCCCGTGGCCGACAGCCTGGGCCGCGTGAACAAGCTGGAGGTGATCCCCCTGGAGGAGCTGGGCCGCCCCCGCGTGGACGTCGTGGTCAACTGCTCCGGCGTGTTCCGCGACCTCTTCGTCAACCAGATGCTGCTGCTCGACAGGTGACGGCCGGGACAGAGGGTATGTGTGTGGGGTGGGGGGTGGGGGGGGGTGCAAAAGTGTCCCTGGTTGTTGCACTTTCTGGGGCTTCAGCGGTGCTCGTGATGAGATGAGACAGGAGTCCGGGCAGCAGACTGTCCAGCGAGGGTGACAGTTGAGAGGGCATGGTCTGGTCAAGCAGCCATGCGCCTGTCAAGCAGATGCAGGGCCCTGCGGCGCCTAGCATCCCCCCCTCTCAGCCGGCTGGTGCTGACCGCCCTCCCGCTCAATGCCCCCTCTCTCCCCTCCTCACAAACACCACCACAGGGCCATCAAGATGGCGGCCGAGCAGGACGAGCCCGACGAGATGAACTTTGTGCGCAAGCACGCCAAGCAGCAGGCCGCGGAGATGGGCATGAACCTGCGCGACGCGGCGACGCGCGTGTTCAGCAACAGCAGCGGCTCCTACAGCAGCAACGTCAACCTGGCGGTCGAGAACAGCTCCTGGAGCGACGAGAGCCAGCTGCAGGAGATGTACCTCAAGCGCAAGTCCTTCGCTTTCAACAGCGACCGCCCCGGCGCCGGCGGCGAGGAGGGGCGCGACATCTTTGAGCGCGCTCTCAAGACGGTGGACGTGACGTTCCAGAACCTGGACAGCAGTGAGATCAGCCTCACCGACGTCAGCCACTACTTTGACAGCGACCCCACCAAGCTGGTGCAGGGCCTGCGCACGGACGGCAAGGCGCCCTCCTCCTACATCGCCGACACCACCACCGCCAACGCGCAGGTCGGCATCGGGGTTTGGGCGGTCGGTGACGCACTCTGGTTGCTGGTGGCGGATCATGCCTGCATCCGCCCTGGCAGAACTTCCTCCGTGAACATGAGCAGGCCTGCTGGCCCTTGTGCCCGCACCTCTGCCTCCGCCACCGCCCCTCGACCCTGCCCTCGACCTTGATCAACCCCCGTGCAGGTGCGCACCCTGGGCGAGACGGTGCGCCTGGACGCGCGCACCAAGCTGCTCAACCCCAAGTGGTACGAGGGCATGATGTCCTCCGGCTACGAGGGCGTGCGCGAGATCCAGAAGCGCCTGACCAACACCATGGGCTGGAGCGCGACCAGCGGCCAGGTGGACAACTGGGTGTACGACGAGGCCAACTCGACGTTCATTGAGGACCCCGAGATGGCGGCGCGCCTCATGGAGGCGAACCCCAACAGGTGCATGGGAGCGGGCTTCGGCGCTGGGCAGGTGCTGAGAATGATGGAATTAAGCACGAGTATGGAGCCGCTGCCTGCACCTTTCTCACAGATGCTGCTCACCTGCAGCAGCGGCTGTGGATCACCCCGGAGCCAGCCAATTTGCACCTGGTCACTATCTGTTCAACACCTGAACCCTCCGTCGCACTCCATCCCTGCTGCAGCTTCCGCAAGCTGGTGGCCACCTTCCTGGAGGCCAACGGCCGCGGCTACTGGGAGGCCGACCCTGAGAAGGTGGGGTTCATTTGGGATTGCGCCTGGCTTTGTGCTGGGATCCCCAGCAAGCAGGAGGCAGTCAAGCGCATGACACTGACTCAAAAACTCAACTGCCTCGTACCCGCTGCGCTCCTTTCGGCCTTGCTCCAACGCACTACTGCCCACCCTCACCCGCATGCACAGATTGAGAGGCTGCGCCAGCTCTACATGGACGTTGAGGACAAGATCGAGGTGACTGGGGGCACCTGGGTGCAACAAGCAGGGAGTGCCGCATTCGCGGCCTGCCAAACACAGCCATCAATGCTGCATTGCAACGCGCCTGCTCTCGGCCTCTTTGCACAGTACCAGTTTCGTCTGGGAATGAGCATCCTCCAAACTCTGTCACTCACTACCCCACTAACCCCCATCGACCCACCTGCCCGTCCATCAACCCATCCAGGGTGTGGAGTAAACAGTGCACGACAGAGCGGCGATGCCGGTTGGTCGTGTTAGCTGGGGGGCGTGCCCTGCAGCTCAACGCGCTGGGCAGGGGCAACCAGTAGTGGAGCGCCCAAGATCTCAGTGGACCTTGCACCGGCAGAGCATGTTGCGCTGGGGTTTGGGAGGGGTTGTTTGGGTGGCTTGGTCTGGTTTGCGGTCTGACACATCCCTTTCTTCTGTGCTGTACGCGGCCTCGTCCCCTTTTTTGCCCTGCTGCGTAAGCTCGTGAGGCCTGCACCCGTGTATTGCGGGGGGGCCCCCTGCCTAAGCTATGGAGTGATGATGAGTGGCGGCAAGCGCGGGAGCAGTGCCGTCCTGTGTTGCCCTTGCGCCAGGCGGCCCTCTGCCACAGTGTCGAGCGTTCTCTCTCTTGCGAGGGTGGTGTCGTGTTGTGCAGCACAGAGGGTCCGCGAGTGTGCGCGCTTGCATCGGTTTGGTGGGACTGGACAGGTTTCCTTAGCAGCAGCGTATTTCGCTCCGCTTTTACGCACTGGTTTTACGGTGTGTTGTAAGTAGTGGTCCTTGTTTTCATCGCAGAGCCGTGGCAGCTGCACAGCTGTCGTGTCGCGTGAGCAAGAGCAACAGGTCGCGAAATACCTTTCAACGTTGCAGATCAAAGGATCACGTGCAGCCAGAATGTCATGAACTTCACAAAATGCATATCAGGCTGAATCATAACTATGCAACTGCAGCTCGTCCGCCAGTGCTGCCATTTGTGTTGCCACGTGCCCCTGCACCGACAGCTCCAGGTGAACCTCCTTGAACACCTGCAGGTCGGGCACAGCGAAGTTGAAAGGGCGGACAAACACAAGACGGACTGAGAATGCCAAGGAGGTTGTGATTGTGATTGTGATTGTGGGGGTACCTCTGCCCGCCCTGCCCCTACTGACACACTCCCGGATGTTGTGTCTCTCTCTCTGTGTGTGTGTGTGTGTGTGTCTCTCTCTCTCTCTCTCTCTCTCTCTCTCTCTCTCTCTCTCACACACACACACACACACACACACACACACACTCATACACAAACTCACAGACACAAACACACACAAACTCACAAACAAACAAAACACAGACACAGACACAGACACAGACACAGACACACACACACACACACACACACACACACACACACACACACACACACACACACAAACACAGACACACGCGCACACGCGCGCCTGCACGCTTGTGCGCCCTCCCAAAAGAGGCTCCCACCTGCACGCGACGGACCTCCTTGAAGCCCAGCTGCCCTTCAAACAGCGCCAGGGAGGGGGCGTTGTCCTCCCCGATTTTGGCTATGAAACGCGTCACACCCAGCTCGCGCACTACATATGCCATGAACAGCCGTAGCGCCTCGCACGCCATGCCCTTGCGCCTGGATGTAAGCAAAGATTGGTGGCTGTGGCGCAGTGTTAGCCTCGCTGGTGTCGGGCGGAAGACTCCCAGGGCTCCATTGCTCAACGGTAAATTTGCGCCTGCAGCTGGGGGCTGCCCTGTGATGCTTGGGCCTGCCAGTGACTGATGCTTTGCCCTCTCAACCGCCGTTCTACTCGGAAATAAACAGCGCACCTGCTCTCTGGCTCCGCCACCATGATTTCCACTTCCCCGGCGAGCCTGTCGTCGGGGTCGTTCAAGAACAGGTTCACTGGAGGCAGTTTGGGGGCGGGGGGTGCAGGCAGATGGAGGGTGACGCAGGCAGCATTATTTGCTTTGGCGTTGTAGCCATCTGTTGTGAAGCAATATCTGCATCCCAGCAGCAGTACAATGCTGCGTCATGCACGCAACTGTCAGCATCACCCCATATCCCCATGCGCCCGCATCGCCGCCTCACCGTCGCCAGCCATCGCCCCGGCACGACCGCCAGGGGGCCACGTTTCCTGCTCTGGGGCTGGCGGCCGCGCTGGGTCTAGCAGGATGTACGTCAGCTTGTCGGGGTCGTGTGCCCAGGCCGCCTGCATGGCATACTCCTCCTCCAGGGACAGCGGCTCAGAGGCCGTCAGCTCCTGCGATGGGGGTCGTGTGGGAGCGTGTGCTGGATGTGAGCGCGTTTGGCAGTGGGCACATGGTGTCATGAGGAGGGGGCTGGGGGGTGCAGCACAACTATAAGGACCTCCTAAGGGGCGCATGGCCCGTGAGACACCTCTCCTCAGGCGGAACAAAAGCGCAAAGGGCCGCATGCACAGCAAGGGCGGCATGCACCGCAGCACGTGCCTGCAGCTCCGGCGACTGCATCCAAGTGTGGTAACGGGGCACGTGCTCGTGCCGGTAGGGCACCAGCACGACGCGCTGCCCCACGATGGTGGTGTCGGCATTTAGGCGCATCGCTGAGCAGCAGACGGTCAGCTGCTCTGCGCCGCGACCTCCTCACGATACGGTCACTCAGCGGCGCCAGCTGCAGTCCTGTTCCAGCCCCTCAGAGCACTGAATGTCCTTGGTGAGGGCGCTGCCAAGTCCGTGACCGCAAACGATAAGCAACAGCCGGCTTGGGCGACTGGCACTCCACTGGGAGGACTTGACTGCGGCACGACAGCGGCAGCCGTCAGATGGGCAGTGCGGCGCTGCCTTGCGGGCGGCTTGCAGGATTTGCAACAATGACTGCGCTGTCGTGGTATCAGGAGTGGATCATTGACATAGCTGCACGTACGGAACGAGTCTGCGTGATCTTGCAAATTACAGCCAGCGCGACCAGGCAGGTGTCATATAGCATGATACATAGTCATGTGACATCCACGTCTATTGTTCAGGCTCGCTTTAGCTGCATTTGTCCAGCACCCAGGTTGAGTAAGAAACACCCTTGCAGTGACCCCAGGCAGCACCTGCCCAGCTGAGCTCCTTGCGTGTGTCGGCAGCATTCATGCCTGGTTGGACTGTTGTCGGCCTGGTATGTAGGCTTGTGGTCAACTTGCTCGCTTACACACATCTCTACAGGGGCAGACACGCAAGCGCAACACACAAAACACGCCGAGCCAACGCGTTTGGGAGGACACGAGGACCAACCAAGAGTACCAAAGTGAGGTAGACCTTGCATCCATTAGCGCCAGCCAGCACGCCGTCTTGCCAGCACGCTGCGGCGCCAAGCAGTATCACGCTGGATACTGGGCACACACAGCACAAAGCACACATTTCCAGCACCATACACGCCGCACCGCTCACGTGTCGTGCCGCACACGCCGCGTCACCCCCCCACCCTCGGCTGGAACCACGCGCTCATCATGTGAGCGACGGGGTCGGTCACGCCGGGCGGCAGGCCGCCGTCCGGCCCCGCCGCGCCCCTCAGGACGTGCAGGCCCAGGTGGCGCCCCACCAGCTCAGCCGCCACCTCCTCAGGCACACTGGGACCACCCGCGCCCCTGCCGGTGCCAGCGCCAGCGCCAGCGGGCGCCTCTGCCGCGCTGCTGCCCTCCTCCCCCTGGTACAGCAGGCCGCCCCTAAACGCGCGCGCCAGGCCGCGGCCGACCTCGTCCTTGGTGGCGCCCTGGCTGCGCGCGATGCGGCCGCGCACTGAATCAAGCGACGCATGCACACCTGCGACAAAGGGGCGCGGGGTGCAGGTAATGCTCTGAACTTGCACACGCTGGCCTGCAAATCTCGTATGCGGGTGGTCGGCTAAACATGGGCGTCCGTGAAGCCCAGCAGAGCAGCCATCAGCGTGCACCCAGTCCCCCCCTGTGCGAGCCGGACCTGGATCCCTGGGTGCCAGCGCGGCCGCCTTCTCCAGCGCCTCCAGCGCTTCGTGCAGGGAGCTGGGGCCCTGGGCCGCCAGTGCCTGGCCCAGGCGGTACCACATCTGATCAGACGCAAGGGGTTGTGGAGGGCAGCCGAGTGGTTGCTCGAGGCAGGCGGCTGCCAGGGGGCTGTCTTCACTGCATGGAGGCCGTGGGGAGTCCCGAGGTGATGCCAGAACGCAGTCCTCATGAGCATGGCCTTGACCTTGAGCTGCAAGCGCGCCTCGAACTGCCCCTGCCCCCTTACCTTTGGGTTGCTGGGCACCTTGTGCCGCAGCTCGCGCAGCGCCTCGACGGCGTCTGCGCCGCGGTCCAGCGCAGTCAGTGTGGCGCTCAGGTTGAGCCGCAGCGCCAGCTGGGGAGGGGGAGGGGCGGGGGGCAGCGCGGTGGTGGCAAAGGCACGGGTACAAGGAGGAGGAGGGTGGGTTGAAGGCCAGGGCCAGCGCAGTAGAGGAAGGATGGACGGAAGGGGGTTGCAGGTGGCGTGGGGGGGGGGTGTTAGTGGAAGCTGGAGGGGACGTACAACCAAGGACAGTTCCATTGCGGCGCAAGATCTTCTGGTACTGCTCACACGCCCTCAACACCCCCACCAACCCCCTCACTCTCTCTGGCCAGAACGCCGCCACGTGTAAGGCGCCCCCGCCTTCCCAGCCTGGCGCACCTCAGTCTCCCACATGGGCAGGCTGGTTTCGTATGAGATGTTTGTGCTGGCGGAGGGGTCCAGCAGGTCGCTCTGGAATGATATCAGCTCCAGGTACCTGAAGAGCGGGTTGTCAAGGCGAATGCGACGGCCGATTGGGTGGGCGGCGTGTCACACTGGTTGGCTGGCTCAGGATTATGAGATTAGTGTGAGCGGGGGACATGCGTATGCCAGAAAGTGACATTGGCTGAAAGCCGCAGTTCGCACCTGATGGCCTGCCGGTAGTGCGCCAGAGCCAGCTCGAGGTTGCCTGCCCTGTGCGCTGCGTTGCCAGCAGCCTTGATGCCCACAGCCATGGCCAGCCGCGCCTGCGCCTCCGCGTCCATGTTGGGGGGCGACGGCGCCGCCAGGTCCTCGGGCCACGCCGGCCACGACCCCAGCATCACGGGGTCCACCCCGGGAGGGGCGCGGCCGGGGGCCAGCTGCCCGCACGCGACGACGCGGCACGACGGCGCTGCGGGCACCGCGGGCGCCTCGGAGATGCCGTCGCGGCGGCGGCGCAGCGCGTCGGCTTCCTGCAGGGCGCGCGCCTCCTGGGTGGCAGCGGCTGCCTCTCTGAGGGCGCCAAAGCCGGCCAGCACGTGGCCCACCGCCAGGTGGCGCTCCTGCAGCTCCCTGGATGGACCCAGGCTGATGAAGAACTGCGGAGCCGGGGGCTGAGCTGCAACTGTGTCGTGACAGGGCGCTGGCAAGCCCCGCCCTGATGCATTCTCACATGGCGCTGCCTCTGGCCCGCCGCTGGCCCCAGCTGCGGTGCCACCCTCGGCGATGGCAGGGCTGCAGCCGTCGGCACCTGCGCCTGTGCTGGCGCCCTGTGCGGCTGTTGTTGCTTGCTGCCTGGCGCCCAGTGCCAAGTCGCGCGGCACAGCCACCAAGAAAGGGCGGTCGAAGCGCTGCTCGTAGCGGTTGCTTGGCGGTGCCCATAGACCCTCCGGCCCTGCCTCCGCTCGTCGGCCCTGCTCTTGCTGGCCGCTGGCGCTGCCCTCAGGCCCCTGATGCTCCTGGCTGGGCTGAACACCCCTGCCTTCGCCCCTGCCTTCGCTATTGCGGCCACGATTGTCACCACTGCGTCCCCGGCCGCCTCCAAAGCGGCCACGACCGCGCCCTCGCCAGCCGCCGCGGCCACGGCCACCGCCGTTGGCGTCTTCACCCCTCTCTGCGGCAGCCTCGCGCTCCTGCTCCTCCCTCTGCTCTTGCCTTGCACGAGCAATAGCCCGCTCCTGCGGCGATACTGCAGTGGAGAGATACGTGCCCTTTTAAGGAAGGAGGAATTTCCGCCTTTGAACATAGGATTGGTGGCCCGCTGCGTCTTCGCTGGTTGCGCATGCTGAATGCTGATTGGATGCCCAGGGTTGCAAACCTCAAGCACACCTTGCAACAAGCAAGCCCTTTCCTCATTCGTAAGCCTGCATCCTTGTGCTGTCGCGCCCGCAAGCACAATTCATGCATGCCCACGCACATCAGACAAACCCAACGCACGCAACTATGTGCATACACGTGCATGCGCACGTGCACGGGAGAACGAACCACTGATGGGCACACACACACACACACACACACACACACACACACACACACACACACACACACACACACACGCACACACGCACGCA
>NW_014011752.1:9830-11920 GCF_000611645.1 Monoraphidium neglectum
CACACACACACACACACACACACACACACACACACACACACACACACACACACACACACACACGCACACACGCACGCACGCGCACGCACGCACGCACGCATGCACGCACACACGCGTGTGCGCGGGCCCGCGTGCGTCCACGCACACACATGCCATTTCAAACAATCAGTGAGGCCCACCCGCAATCTCGAGGGCGTTCTCAGGGGTCCCGCCCACCGCCATCAGCAGGGTTGGCAGGATGCAGCCAAACTCAGCGCCAATTACGCCTGATCCGCCAAACGCCCCGGGCGGCGCCGTCAGCGGCGCCGCGCCCCCTTCGTTGGAGCGTGCTGCTGCCTGCTGTTGCGGCGACTCGGCGGCGCCATGCAGCATCTGCATAAAGCAAGCCGCGCCCTGGGTGGGATGGGCGGCGGTGGAAATGGTTCTGACTTGCCGAATGCCGCCAACAACTATGTCGCATTTAATAAGCAGTGAGCAGTTTTATCAAGCGCTGGCCTTGGGCAAGCAGGTCACCGGCCCCAGCTCGAGCTTGCGGCCTTCTTCCTGCCGTACCAGCGGCTCTGTGTGGTTGAACAGCTCCAGCACAACACGGTGCACTGGGGTGGGTGGGGCGGCCATGCAGAAATATGGGTGGGGGCAGGAGTGTGAATTCAGGGGCCCACTCGTCAAAGCAATTTGAGGGGAGGGAGCAGGGCGGGAAGTTGATTTGGTTGACTTGCCATATTGTCTTGCACCCAAGCGGATGCATGGTCAGCATGTGATGAATATGTGCTCCTGCCAACCCCTCGAAGCAACAACTAACACAGAGCGACCTGCCTGCGCAACGCGGCCCTGCTGCCCAACGCGCACCCCTGCCTGCCCCCAGGGTGAGGTCCAGGAAAGCCAGGGGGTTGGACTCATCGCGCAGCCGAGACTGCACGCGGTGCCGATTGGCCACGCGCGTCTGCATGGGCAAGCAGAGAGGGCACCAGGACAGCGACTGGGGAGGAAAAGTGGAATGGCGCGCCTGGCTGGCCAGACCGTTCTCTATCAACTCGTGACATCGCGCATAACGCCAGTTGCCTCCACCAAATGCCTGCTACGTATCCTGAACACTACCCCTCCTCTTGCCAGCGCCGCAGCTCACCAGGCTGATATTTGGGGGCGGGGGCCCCTCCACAGTGTTGGGGTCCCACAGGCCCTGCGCCACAAACCAGTCGCGCGCCAGCCCCGCAGCCGCCTGCTCCGCCTGGCGGCGCGTCACGCCAAGCCCCGTGAAGGTCTCATCGCAAGCCACCTTGCGCTCACGGCCGTCTGGCAGCACCGCGCAGCACTCGACACCAGACAGGAGGGCGCGGTACCTGGGCAGGGGCGGGCGGTGATGCATGATAAAGCCCGAGAATGTCAGATGATGGTCGGTGATGATGGTGACAAAAAGCGCGGTTGTTCAGATGCAGCAGGGAGTAGGATGGGTGCGTCATGTACGGCATGGTTGCCGCACGAGTGTGCACAACTGCCGCCAACTGACGCAGCCCAATCGCAACCGACCCACCGGGCCCAGCTCCGCAGAGGGCCCCTCCCCCACCAGCCCTTTACCTGGGCTCATCCCCCAGCTCGTCGTCCTGCGGGCCCTCCAGGCGGAATGCGCTTTGCTGCACCACCTCGAGCGATGGGGTACTGGCGACGTCGTCACCCGTGCCGCAGCGCTCATCCTCGGCCGCAGCCCCATATGGCGCGCGCTCGGGCATCAGGTCCTCCACAAAGAGCAGGAAGCGCCCCCGCCATCGCTGGCGCACGTAGCGGTGGAGCCACCCCATTGGTGACAGCACGCGCGGCGCATCGGGGTCAAAGGGCGAAGGCCGCATGGCGCTTTGCTGACCTGGGGGAGGCTGGATGCTCCTTACTTGGGGCGGCTCGCCACAGCCCGAGGCTTCGCTGAGTGCATGCATTGTGATGCCGTTGGCCTCTTCAGCGGGCGCGTGGCCCCCGGAGATGCCCATATGGTCGCGCGGTGAATCCCGATCACGGTGATCTCAGTGCCGGCAAATCACAATGTACCAGAGCCCTATCTGCGCGGTTATAAAACATTACTCGCATCAACTCTTGCGAGA
>NW_014011751.1:0-7847 GCF_000611645.1 Monoraphidium neglectum
GTCTCCGCGTCCACCTTGAGGGCCTTGGCGCGGTCGTGGATGTAGGGCAGGTCAAAGTTGATGATGTTGTAGCCTGGGGGCCGGGGTGGGGGCGGGGGAGGGTGGGCAACAGGGCTTTGGGTAGGCGAAGGTGGGCGGGCGGTTGCAGCGGAGGCGGCTGTGGGAGCCAGGCAGCATGCTGCAGAGCTGGCGCCGCGCGCGGCACAGAAGACGCGCCTGCCCCCGTGATCGCTGGCTGACCGCCCCCTGCCCCACCGATGATGACGTCAGGGTCTGTCTCCAGGACCAGCGCCGTCCAGCGGCGCAGCAGGTCGCGCTCGTTGTCAAACGACATCACCTGGGGTTGGGGGACAGGAGGCATGATCGAGGGCGCGCCAGGAACAGAGGTGAGCCCAGGACGGGCTGCTTGCAGGTTGCGTGCCGCGGGGAGTGGAACTGCGCATGACTTCAATGTTTTCGCACCGCAGCACGGCTGAGGGAGTGTGGGGGCGGACGCACATCGTACGCCAGGTCAGCGGCTCAGAGAGGGGGGAAGCGCGCCGCTTGCCAGTCGTGGCGGCGCTCACCTCCGCGCCTGGTATCGCCGCGCAGGTGCCGAGTGTGAGGATGTTGCGCACCAGGGGCTTGTCCTGCCCCAGGGCAGTCACCAGGGACGCAATCTGGCGGGGGAGGGGTGGGGTGGGTGGGTGCGTGGGTGACTGGCTGGCTGGCTTCATCCTGTGGACCAGGGGGGTGGGGCCGTAGTTACTCTGGACCAGCACGGTCTTCCCAGCGCATGGCCTGGGCCAGGAGCAGGAGGCGGGTGACCCCAATCTGGCCCTGCGCCCCCAGGCCTTGCATCATGTCAAGCCCCCCCCCCACCCGGCCCCGCTGACCTGGATGACGGGGTCCAGGGAGGCCTCCGGGAAGTGGCCCTTGCGGCCGGCGCACTCAATGTCCACAGACAGGATGCGCAGCGGGGCGATGCGGCTCCACTCGCCTTTGGGGGGATGGGGAAACAAAGCATCCGTTTTCCACCTCGGTGTCGATGCGCGCGTGTCGGTTGGTGGTGGCCCTGGTCACGCATCAAGCAAGCCTCGATTCACCCTCCCACCACACTGGCATGCATCTGTGCCAGCCTGCTCCCGCCCCTGGAGCTGTCCCGCCCCCTGGCCCCTGGAGGCGCACCCTCTGCCGGGTGCACTATGATGCGGTCCCACTTCACGTGCGCCTCGATCTGGCAGTAGGTGGCCGCCTGGTGGGCACGGTATTTGGGGGAGGGGGTGTGCAGGTGAGGTGAGGGGCTAATCAGGAGGCGGCCGCGGGGCACCCTCGGCCTCGTCACAGCAGCTGCCAGAGACAAGGCGGCATGCTGCGCCTTGAATCCCCTCGGTGCCTGAGAGGCAGGAGCTGCCAGCTGCGACACCACGCGCGTGGGCGGCCTGCTGCTGCGCCGCACCTGGTCCTGAGGCACACGCCTCCAGCTGCCTGCCGGCAGCTCCACCCAGCTGCCGCCGCCCATCCCCGTGTCCACCATGAAGCGCAGCGCGTAGATCACGTTGGCCTCAAACGTCTGACGGCAGGCATTTTGGGGGGGGGGTGACGAGGGTGCGGCGGCGTAAGGAGAAGTTGGGGCCATGCAGCAGTTGCCGGGCACACAAGGCAGGGTGGCCCGGTGCGTCGCAATCACTGGTGCGGCGCCGCCGTCCCTGCTGGCTTGGCTTTTCCCATCTGGTTGGGAGGGTGTTTATTCCTGCCAACCTCTCAAACAATCAGCCAGGAGAGCCCTGACCTGGCGCCTGCTCACCACACCTCCCCCGTCTACGATTCACTCCCCTCGGAACTGCTGAACTGCTCAGAACCAACGACCCCGCGCCGCCGCCCACCTGCAGGCGCAGCCCTTGGGGGTCGCCCCCGATCCTCAGGCTGCCGTCCTCCAGAGCACCTGGCAGGGCGCCACGAGCCAAGTCGCGAACAAACACAAGCAACGCCGTGCCTTGCACACGTGCATGCTGCTGCCTGCACACCTGACCGCAACCGCGCCAGCTGTCGAGTCTGCCGATGAGCGGGCCGCACTCTCATGCTGAGCGCCTTCCCCCCTCCGACGGCTTCGGTCCGCCCCTGCAGCACGTGCTCTGTGCCCCCCCGGCGCCCTCACCCTTGGCCGCGGGCACGAGGTTGGGCATGGCCACCGTGATCCTCAGGTACGTCTTCTGCCGCCCACCCTGGTAGGTCCACAGGTCGGCCCGCTGCACCGCCTCCACCCTTGTGACCGGCGGCACGCCCAGGCCGCCCTTGCCGCGCCCCTCCATCAGGCGCGGGTGCGTCTGCAGGCGGGGGCACGCCGACGGGTCGCGAGGCTTGAGCAAGGTGGCCGATCAGCCTGGCGGCGGCGGCCGCCGCGCCTCGCAGCTGCGCCCCTCGACTGCTGCTTGGATGCCACAGGGCGAGCTCTGATCGCCTCACGTGCTCTTTCAGGGGACACCTCTTTTTGACCCTGCTGCGCCTGCTGGAGCCAGACTCCCAGCCCCTGCCACACATCCCGTGTCGCAGCCACCCTGCCATGTGCCCTCCGCAGCCGCACCCTTCCTGCAATGACCCCCACCCCCCTCACCCTGAGGGCCTGCAGCAGCTCCTCATAGTGCTCAGGCACCCAGTGCGATGGACATTCGCAGAAGAAGTAGGGCTCAAACCCGTGGACAAAGACGCACACGCTGTTGCCTGGGGAGGGGGCGGGCATCGAGGCGCTCAATGCATGCCTCCCCCTGCTGCCCTGCAGTTGTGACACCCCTGCAGTTGCCTTGGTCTACGCCCACAAGCTGCACACAGACGGCTGGCCCATCACACCGCTCAAGCGCGCAAGCATCGCTCAAGCATGCGGTGTAGAGTTAATAAGCACCCTTGCGACGCCACTGCAAGCCCGCAATGCTGTTGCAACACAGCGCCAGCCCCGTGGTCCCCAGCCGGGCGTCACTTCCTTGGCAAACACCCCAAGGACCCAACGCAACCAGCCCGCCACCCACCCGCGTCGTTGACGCCGTACATGCGCACCACCGGCACCTGCTTTGCCTGCGTGGGCCAAACGTCCGTGCGTGGGCGGCCCACCGTGTAGTCCACCTCCAGCTGCTGGAACACTGCTCGCGTCAAAGGGGGATAGGGGGGGCCGCAGCCGCAACTTGTCCGGGGATGGGGCATGGAGGGGTTTATACATGAGTGGCTTCTGCTAGGAATGTGCTGCTGTGGCTTGGTAGCGCACCGAGGCCTTGCTGACGTTGCACCATGCTGCATTTGCAGCGGATGGGGCATTCCCGCACGCAACCCCGAACTGCAGCACCCACATTTGAATGTGGTGACCACTTGTGTTTTGGTTTAACACTATACGCGTGTCGTGCCACCCTCTGCGACTTGGCCGCACTCACCCAGTGCATCACAGCCCGGCTGCAGGTTATTCACAGGCGGCCGCAGCCAGTTGCGGCCAGCCTCGCACAAGTCTGGCTCCGCTCCCGCCAAGCTGCCCTCCTCGGCGTCCGGCATGTACTCTTCCGGCATGTCATCGTCGTTGAACATATCATCCTCATCAATTAGGTCGTCAAAAGCTTCGTTCGCAGGCCCTCGTTTTGTCAGAGGGGGCGAGGGGCCGGGAGGGCCCGACGCCATGCGCTTGCCGGCGCCACTCATATTATTTATGATCTAATAAACCTTTACTATACTCCACAGTCTGCTGCTCTGCAGTGATCTCAGGCGCAATTCGAAGTGTTGTGCTGCTCTGAAGTAAGGCCTGCTTCCATTGACGTGTATGAAGGTTTTATAATGAAACCGGGAGGTTTGCCAATTTTGTACGAAACGATCTGGATCGGGAGAAAGCGCGAAATTGTTTGAAAGCAGAGTGACTGCCGATCTTGAAGCAGCTTGCGCGTTTAAAGGTCTTCGATAGATCGCGACTGCCTCGGCCACAACCTGGATCATCGCAGCATCTTAGCGGCTTGAGGCGCTGGCACCAGGCTGACGCTGACTTCCCGCACTCGCTTTCAAGCTGTAGCTCTAGCTAGTCATTGAGTGCCTGGCCTAGCTGTTCTCCATGAAGCCACGCCACCGCTAACCACCACCTGAAGCCCCACTGTTCAAATCAGGAGCCTTCATCACCTGGACTTCACAACGCTCGTAACTCAACAGCAAACCGAATCTGATAAAACTCAACCACTGGGTCGAGCAAGGGAGCATGACATCAGCACATCCACAATGCATTCGTTCATGATGTAGAGGACAAAAACAAAGACATCAAGATGACAGCAGGTGGCAGCCAGTCACCATCAGCCCATGCGCCCATCATTTGCGAGGCCGCCCGTCATCATCGAGGGACACCCACTCCGCATCCACCACCGGGCCCGTCCGGTCCCAGCTGCTGCTGCCCCGCTTGCCGCTGCCACTGCCGTTATTCACCCAGCTCGCCCGCTGCTGCGCCTCATCGCGCTGCTTGCGCCTCTGCTGATCCGCCAGGAAGAGGGACAGCGGCACGCTGACCCACCAGCCGAGCCAGATGAGGTTCAGCAGCTTGAACAGGGTGCCGCTCAGGAGCAAACCCACAAAAAGGAACGTGAAGGCTGCCTTGCCCTGCAGAGTGGAGATAGAACAAGGCAGGGTGCTCTGAGGTAGAGCCATACGTGGTGGCGGGGTCCACAGGGCAGGGCCCGGTGCAGCGACATGACACGTATCCGCGTCAGATGCCTTGAGTTCCGCACTCTGAGACACGAGGACACATGTGCGGATGTCTGGCTGCACCGTCACTAAAACAATCCGTCCCAAAATGCTCACCTGCGTGGTGGCGCCAAACTCCTTTGTCCTGCGGGCCCAGATAGGCGCCAAACGCTTGACGTCCTCGACAACAGCGCGCACCTTGCGGCGCAGGCCGTACTGCTGGTCAATGTCCTGCACATTTAATCGGGGTAGGATTACCGCATGAAGCGCCCGAGAAGCCAGAGAGTAGCTGCATTGTTTTTGACCATCGTATGCATGTCGCGAGCTTGGCTCCTAGTCGCAGCCGCTAGGAACCACCAAGCACTGACAGCAACGACACGCCTGCTGAGGCGGCTTCCATGGAACGCCCACCTGTGCCGTCTCGTTCAAGCGGCCCTGCATGCTGTTGAGACGCCCACTCAGGTCCCATTCCGCATCCAGCCGCATGTAGTTGGTCCGCACGCTCTCACTCGCATCCGCATAGGCGGCTGCGGCCTTCTTGTCTAGCTCCCGCTCCCGGACGAAATCCGACACCTGCCGCGTCGTGCGCCGCGCAAAGTCCTGCGCCTGCTTTGCCAACTCCTCTGCGCTGGGGGGCCCCTGCTGCTGCCCCTGCCCCTGCACAGCACAACACAGCAGCCGGCCGCTGCGGCGCCAGGAAGCCGGTCTTTCACTAATCGCAATGCGAGGCGTCCGTTGTAGCAACGCTTTGCTGGCGGCTCGGGCCTGCACGCGGACAGGCGTGTGCTGCAGCATGCCTACGGTTGGCACGTGTGAGGACAGGGCGGTTTTGAAGGGAGCACGCAGTTCGTACGTGATGCTGCGGGCTGCACACGCATGGACAGGCGCGCAAGCTAGCTGCGTGGACCGCATGCGTTAGCGCAGGCGCTCCCCCTGCGCCGTGGCGTCCACTTGCACTTTTCCGCGCATTCAATTGAACAACTCTTGCCTGCTGGCTTGCGCTGGGTGTCTCGTGGTGGCCTTGTACGTGTCGTGCTGCAGTGCCGCTTGTAGCGGTTCCAACACCACAGATCGCCGCGTCGTTTGATGGGAAGTAATCAACGAATACCAATTGTTGATTGTGCCGATTGACTTCAGAAGTGCAACCCAACGCGCACCAGTCTCACCCGAACAGGGCACCAAAACATCAAGCGCCACCTATCTGATCCAGGCCGCACCTGCTGGGTAGGCTTCTCCAGCAAGCTATAGACTCTACCAGCAGTCACTCACCACAGGGACTGCGTTGCTGCCTGCGCCTGTGCAGTTGCTCGCCTATTGTGATCCCGTGCAATGTGCCCCGCGCGACGTCCGCCGCAGGTCCCGTCCACCTCGCGCGATGGCGCTTCGGCCAGTGCAGGTGGAGGACGCGATTGGAGAGTACTTCGACGGGCTGGTCAAGCAGCGTGCCACCGCTCAGGTGCGGTGCGCTGCAACCTGCTGATGAGCTCAAGCACGGCGTGCTGAGGGCGGGGGCGCGACGATGCCGCAGACACGCAGCGTGCAATACCCAGAACGCCGACCATGCTGCGGCACCGCTCTGCCGCGCTCCAGGTGGGGCTCTTGATAGGTAAGCCCGTGGTGGGGTCACGCAGCCTGCTGCTGGCGGTTGTGCCGTCGCCCGAGCAGGTGCGCGCGGGTCCTACCCCGTCATCAAGGGAGGACGGGGCGGGCAGTGGCACGACAAGCATCGGAAGATGGTTGCAGGCGCATCAAAAGCTTGCAGGAGTCGTGGTCGCTGTAGTAACGGACAGCGGCGCTGCTCTTGCGACATTCTGCGCCACCAACTGCCGCTTCCCAGGAAGGGCAGCCCGCTGTGACCATCACAGGTGGCGCCGCCTCTGCCAGCGGCGGCGGTGCCAAGGGCAAAAAAGGCGGCGGCGGCGGGGGTGGCAGCGGTGTAGGTGTGCAGCTGGAGTCTGATTGGATTGCGGAGCATGCGCGGCAGGTGTCACGGATGCTGCCTGGCGGGTTGGAGGTGCTGGGGCTGTACCTGCTCGCACCAGACGCAGCATGGGGCGCAGCCGCCGGGCAGCTGTGTGCTGCGCTCGCCACCATGTCGGTCGACGCACGCGCCGCGGTCGGGCCCAGCGGCAGTAGCATCGAGCAGCTGCTGCTGCTTCACATTGACGCGACAACGCGCAAGCTCATAGCACGCGGCTGCGCCGCTGCCCCTGCACCGGCGCCCGCGGCGCTGCGCCTGGTTGAGTTAAGGGCGGGGTCGGCGGCCGGCAGCCTGGTGCGGCTGACGGCGCGGCACTCGGTCGACGCGACGCTGCCGGCCACGGCCGCGGTAGCGGGCAGCGGTGGCAAGCCTAGGGCTCCCAGTGGCAGTGCAGGTGGTGGGCAGCAGCTGCAGCGCCTTGCAGAGGCGCTGATGACGGCAGAGGCGGCGCGACTCGCGGCGGCGGTAGCAACGGTCGGCGGCGTCTTGCCGGCAGAGGGGGCTGCCTTGGGCGACGTGCTGCCACCAGAGGCCCCCGGCGGGGACACCAGGATTCCAGCGGCCGAGGCCCAGCTCTACTGCACCCTGCCTGCGGCCTCGCCGATGGACAGCAAAGGCGCAACCGCGGCCGCCGTCGCCGCGGCGGCGGCGCCGCTGCATGGCAGCTGCACTCTGCGCGGCGAGGTGGTGGGGGTGGCCTACGTCCACCGGCGCGAGCCCGCGGCCAGGGCGCTGGCAGAGTTGCGGGCCGACGTCGTCAAGAGCCTGCGGGCGCGGCTGGACCTGCTGACAGAGGAGGCCCTCGCGGCCGCGGACGAAGCCGAGGCCGCGGCAGAGCAGCGGGAACAGCAGGGGCAGGGGCAGCAGAAGGCTGCCGCCGCGCCACACCCGCTGCTGGCAGCAACAGACGCGGGGCGCGCCGCGCACCTGGCGCTGCCGCGGCGCGTGCTGCTGCCGTGGCGTGTCGCGGGAGGTGCGGAGCTGCGGGTGTGCGACTACCTGTCAGAGGGGGAGGGACGCGAGGAGGCGGCGGCGCGCGCACAGGAGCTGCTGGGCCTGTCGGAGGAGGAGGCGCCAGCCTCAGCAGTAGAGGAGCTGGAGGCACCCGCGGCGTCAGCCGCGGCTGCGGCCTCAAGGAGGGGGGCCGCCCCAGCAGAGGTGCAGGGCTCCGGGGCGGCGGCAGGGGCGGGGT
>NW_014011751.1:8007-11678 GCF_000611645.1 Monoraphidium neglectum
GGGGTTGGGCGGGAAGCGCAGCGGCGACGGCCAGGCGTGCAGCGGCACGGCGGTTGCGGGGCTGGCGGCGGGCGCGGCGGCGCTGCTGGCGGTGGTGGTGGGCTACATGAGCATGGGGTCGTCCTGAGGCCGTCAGGGTGGAGTGACCCCAGGCACAGATTGGTCCCCTCGCCAGCAGCGTGAGCGGCCGCCATGCATGATGAGCGCCACCAAAGGTGCAGCCGTCGCGTTGACCTTCAGCTAGTAACAATGAGCGGACTGCGTGAGGATGATGCTGGCTAACCGGGTGGCTGCTGAGAGCACAATCGGTTGAGTCCAGCACCTGAAGCTCAACTGACAAGCGGGCCAAAAATGCAGGACAATAGCTGCCACTCACATGCTGACCTTGTCGGTTGGTTGCTCAAATGCTGGATCTCATGGTATGGGTATCACGGGGCAAGCTGTGGAAAGGTCGGCTCGTGCGTCAGCCGTGCGAATGCGCAGCAGGCAGCCAGGTGCAGCATGAGTCCGATGGAAAACAGCGGCGGTCCCTCCATCCTTGGGTGCACTCAAACAGGTCATTCAATTGCCCTCATTAAGCAGCAGTCACAAAACATGTCGATATGCTTGTCGCATTCGCGCGGGTGACCGCGAGATCAAGTCCGGGTCACCAGCACCACGATGCAGCAGCAGCGATTGTTGCAGCGTCTAAGCTGGGTGCTTAGGCGCAGTAATAGTACCGGATGGCGCCATGCGGCTGAGCGATGGTTGCAGCACACGCCAGAGCAGCCGGTGCGATGCGCATGCCGTCGCGCACTGCTGTTGGTCCCTGCACCACGCGCTTCTTGAAGCTGCGCTGTGCTGCTGGATGTGCCCCTCCTGCTCCCTTGCTACATGTTATCCTCTATGCTCTCGCAGGAGGCCATCGTGCAGCCGTACTCTTACGGGGCCGCCAGAGCTGTGCAGACGGCGGCGGCGGCACAGGGGCATCCGCAGCTTCAGGGCGGCAGCCGCCCCCATGAACACCACCACCTCCATCAGCAGCAGCAACAGCAAGAGCAGCAGCGCCTAGGCCAGAACGACGACCACCCGCAGGCGTCTGAAGTCAGTCCCATCTCTGCGCCGACAGCCGCGTCCGCGACGGCAGGATCGACAGCCGCCACCCCTCCTGGCCTGGAGCTGCTGCTGCCACACCAGCGCGCCGCCACAGACGCGGCCCTCTCCGCGTTCGCGGCCGGCCAGCAGCGCGTCCTGCTGCGCATGCCCCGCTCCGCGGGCCACGCGCCCGTCGCCGCAGCCGTCGCGGCGCACGCCGTGCGTGCCGGCGGGCGAGTGCTCGTGCTCACGGACGGTCGCGCGCGGTGGGAGGACCAGGCCGAGGCGCTGCGCGCCGCGCTGCCGCCGGGCGCGGGCATCGGCCGCATCCCCGGGGGCCCGCTGCAGCTGGGTGATGCCGTGCTGCTGGTGGACCTGCAGCACGTCGCGTCGGCGCCGCGCGCGGCCTGGCAGCTGCGGCGGCGCCAGCACCAGGAGCGGCTCTGCCTGGCGGTCCTGGACGAGCCGCTCGCGCCCGCCCCGCCAGAGGACGGTGGCGCCGCCGGCGCCGGTGGCGCGGGCGCACGGGCTAACGACGCGGCTGGCGGAGCCCCGACGCGCGCGCAGCGGGCGTCGCGGCGTCAGGCAAAGCAGGCCTTGTCCGGCGCCAGCGCCGCGACAAAAGGATCAGGCGCGGTTCAGAAGCAGCAGCAGCAGCAGCAGCAGCAGCAGCAGGAGGCGCTGGCCGGCGGCGCGCTGGCGGCGGCCGAGCAGGTCCTGCGCGACGCGGGCTTCCTTGAGGCGTCCCTGGACCGCCGGCTGCTGACGCTGAGCTGGCGCTTCTGGGAGTCCCTGCTGCAGCCCGTGGGCGGCTACGCGGTGGCGGTGGCGCAGATGCAGGTGGTGGCCTACCAGATGGGCGTGGAGGCGGGGGTGGAGGCGGGGGCGATGGCGCGGGTGGAGACGGCGGCGGTGGAGACGGGCGCCGCGCTCGACCCGGCGCTGTTGTCTGGCGGCGGCGGCGGGCGGAGCAAGGGGCTCGGCGGCGAGGGGCCGCTGGATGCGCAGCTGTGCGATCCCGGCCGCCTGGCCGCGGTCGCCGACGCGTACGCGCGCCTCTGCCCCTCCGCCCGCGCGCTCGCGTACGCCGCGGGCCCCGCGCACGCGCGCGCGCTGGCCGTCGCCCTCAGCCTGCGCGGCGTTCCCGCGGTGCCGCTGCACCAGGGGCTGCCGACTGAGGAGCGCGGGGCGGTGCTGGCGTCGTTCGCATCGGGCGGCGAGCGCGTGCTGGTGACCAGCCTGCCCGCGGAGCACCTGGACCTGGGCCCCGGGCCGCTGGACGCGCTGCTGATGGCGGCGCCCACCCGCGACAAGGCGCAGTACGCGGCGCGCCTCGCGCCCGGCCTCGCGGTGGCCCATGGTGGCGGCGGGGGCAGGGGCGGGGGAAGGTGCCTGGTGGTTGATTTCTTGGACGAGTGGCGGCCGGCGGCTGCGGGACCCAGCACCAGCAGCAGTAGCAGCAGCAGCAGCAGCAGCAGCAGCAGCAGCAGCAGCAGCAGCAGCAGCAGCAGCAGCAGCAGCGACCCTTTCATGGCGCTGACGTGCCGCGACCTGCTGCCGTCAGCGGCTGCGGCGGCTGCGCCAGACGCCGACGACGAGGCGGGCGGGGAGCACGCGCCCGGCGCGGCCCCGACAGGGCGCGAGCCGCCGACGACGGGTGTGCTGGAGTGGGTGGTGCTGGAGGACGGCAGCTGGGCCATGCCCATGACCCGCGTCCGCGTCAGCCTCGGGTCGATGATGTCAGGCGCCGCCGCGTCCGCCGCCGTTACAGGCCGCGCGGGCAACAGCCAGCTCGCGACTAGTACCTTGCGCGTGCTGCGGCTGCGGCGCTCCCCTAGGGGGATGTACGTCCCGGAGGTCGACAGCGGCGGCACCGAGGCGGAGCCCCTCGTGCCCAACAGGCAGCGCGGCATGAAGCTGCAGGCGGCCAGGGTGCGCAGGCCGCGAGCCGTCGGCCGGGAGCCTGGCCGCAGCGCCGCCCTCTGCTGCTCTTGCCGCCTCGCTCGCCCCCAAGCCGAGCAGCGCCGGCGCGTCGGCCGCGAGCGCGCCGACGCGCCCCTCCTTGTGCGCGCCCCTCATTGTGCTGCGCCCCCTCGCCCCCCTCCCCCGTTCCCCCGCCGCCGTCACCGGCCGCCCCAGGAGCTGGCTGAGAAGTGGCTGTCCCAGGCCGACCCCCTGGCCTACACGATGCACCAGCTGGACAGCGAGTGGCGGGACAGGCGCGCGTCCGACGCGCAGCTGGCCTTCTGTCTGCGCCACAGCATCCCCCATGACGCCGCTTGGACCAAGGGGCAGGCGCGGCGCGCCATTGACCGATACATCGTGGAGGTGTGTGTGTATTGGGGGGGGGAAGAGGTTTGGCGGGTATCCCGGGTGCTTGACATAAGATTGCCATCCGGGCTCGAGGATCAAGGCTGCCGGCCCTGGATCATTGCTACGCGAGCCCTGGCCAGGTTTCCGTCCCCACATCCTGCAGAATGCCCCTGGGTTTGGAGCCGCCCGTCCCTGCACCGCCTCCTGGCTGACCCAGGCTGTCTGCCCCCAAATCCACCCCACCCCACCCCAGCCCCGACTTCACGCACCCCACCCCTCCACAC
>NW_014011750.1:0-8932 GCF_000611645.1 Monoraphidium neglectum
GCCCTCCACAGCCTCGGCCGTCACCGCGCTGCGACGGCGCGCCGGCGGCGGCTTGTCGGCGGCGTCGGCGGCGCCGACGCGGATGTCGACTAACAAGCGGCTGTTTGCGGCTGCGTCGGCGGCGGCGGCGCCGCCGCCCGCGCCCGCGCCCGCGCCGGCGGCCCGGCTGCGGCGCGGCTGCTGGTGGCCGGCCGTCGCGCCACTGGATGGCGGCGCGCGGTCCGAGATGCGTTGCGTGTGTTGTTGGTGGTGGTGGTGGTGCTGCTGCTGCTGTGCATCCTTGTCGGAGGGACGCTGCTGCTGCTGCAGCCTGCCGATGCTGCTGCTGCCATCCAGGTCGTCTCCGTGCGCGGCCGCGCCGGCCCCCTTGTCACCATCATCCCCTGCCTGGGATGACTGGGCATTGCCTGCGGGCGACGCGGCAGAGGCTGGGTCAAACCACAGGATTGCATGCAGCGGCAACACGCGCATGCCGAGACGCAGCCAGGTGCAAGTGCCAACGCAGCCATGCTCCCAGTCTTTGGCCCTGCCTTCCCAACCGTCGCGCACTCACCCATGGGAAATTATTTGCTCTCAAGGCACGCCAGCCCTCCCCTGGCTCTGCCACGCAATCACAGACAGCGGAAGGACAGATGCGGGTTGCACCCGCACAACAGCGGAAGAAGAAAGTTTAAGCAGCAATTTTGGCCTTCAGGGACGCGATGCGGCCTTGTGCCACACAGCCACGGTCCAAGCGATGTGACCCTGGAAGGCAAGGCAAGATGGCGAACTTGGACGCCGTTTCGTGTGTGCTTGGATTGTTTGACCAAGGTGACCAGCCAACGATGCTTCCTTGCCGCATGGCTACAAGCGCATGTGCGGGCACCCGACACTCCTGCGCGTGACCGACGATGCGTGCCCCTGCTCGTGCTGACGCACGCAGAGACCTCCAAGGCCGGCTCATCAAATCAGGTTCAGCGTCTGAAGTCTTGCAGGCTGAAAAATAGAAGGACGAGGGGTAGGGGCACGCAGTGAGGTGAAGCAAGCCAAGTCCAAGGTGCGCCTCACAATAATGCCTGCACTAGACCAGATACTGCAGTTATCTGATCAAGCGATTCAACCACCTATCATTGCCGCATACCTCTGGGAACTGCCGTCGCCCATCGCTCAGGTGTGGTATTGTGCTGTATCTCCCAGTCACTGCCTGTCATCAGACGCGCGCGTCATGAGTGTCGCTTGGCTGCACGGGCTCTTTGGAATAGCAGCGCGTGAACGATGTACGCTACGGCAGCAACACCACCACCACCACCAAAACGCGTGCCATTGTCTGCTGCACGCATGCAGTGCCCAACACTGCTCAACCGCCAAGGCCTGACGAGCGGAGGGCCCCTTACACACTGTCTCAGCAGATTGCGAAGAGATCCCCAGAACATGTGAAGCGTTTCACGGCGCATCCTCCATGACAGCGCACGCCCCATCAAAACAACGAGTGTCAAGCCAAGGGGCAGCGGCTCGTCCAACGCCGCCGCCCCTCTCTCTTCTGGACATGCGGCCGCTGCCAACCCAGGTGGCAGGGGCTGAGAATCGGCCTGGCTTCAGCGCGCCCAACCGCTAGCATCAGTGTGACCGCGTCGGCCATCACTGCAGGTAGCGCGCTGCGAAGCCATAGGGCGGCGCCGCCGTGCTGCGGGCAGGGCTTTACACAGAGGTGGCCCGCAGGCTTCCCAGCACCAGTGCCCTTTGCACTGATTCAACCATCTGCTGACCTGCGGAGTTCGCACGAGGCACCTCTCACCAAAATCGCCGCCGAGCCCACGGGAAAGCGGGCTTGTGACACAGTGCGGCGCGTGGTGACGGTTCGCCCGGCCGGCGGCGGTAACACTTCGCCCTGGTCGGCCGGGGCGTGCGGGACGGGAGAGGGGGGGCGACGGGGCGCTGCCGCGGCGGGGGCGTGGTTCTTCGTGCGCGATGGCGCATGATCGTGGGTGTTTGCGTGGCGTCCGAGCGAGGCGGTGGTGGTGGTTGGGGTGATGGCAGTTGTCCAAGGCAGTTGCAGGTTTGCATGGTATTGGTGTCCTACGCGCGAGATACCTCGGGTCTTCACGACATGACTTCGTAAATTTATTACATATGCCTTATAATCCCTTGTCGAAACCTTCAAACGCGAGCGGCAAAGTCTGAGTGATCTCAAGACGCGAGAGCGGATCATACCGTACTTCAAAGCCCTTTGGAGGCAGTCAAGAGCTGACCTCGTGAGCTATTATCGCGCACATGGATGCGCCACGACTTCAGCCACCACCCCGCACTGTTGATGCTGATGAGCGGCAGTGGGTGGCGCCTGGTTTGCGGTCTGCATGCGCACCTAGCCCCGACCCGCCAATGCCACTACCGGTGCTTTGACATGCTGACATGATTCTGCGTGAACCTCGCGCGTGCAGGAGCGCCATCGTGTATCCATTACAGCCAGCATGGCCACTGCCGCCCAGGCTCGCCTCGAGACCGCCCTGCAGCGCGTGCTCGATCTGGACTGTAAGCTGCGCCGCACCGGCGCTCGCGTCGCGCAGGATAAATCCACCCTCGACGCCTTGAAGGCAGCCGATGAGGAGCTGCAAGCAGCCTCGCTCGCCGCGCCCGACACCCTGCTGCCGCCGCGGCTGCTCTCGGCGCTGCAGCGCGCGCTTGTCGAGAGCTGCGGGAGCGGCGGCGACATGCGCGCGCGGATGCTCCGGTGCTTCACCGCGGCGGCAACCGTAAGGGCGCTGCTGCAGGGATTCACCGACAATCGGGCCTGCACAAATCAGGCTGGCTGCCGGCGGCAGCAGGTGCGAGGCATTCGCAGAGCCCTCCACATGGGTTGTGTCTGGCACAGCGGCGGCAAAACGCAACATATCAACAGCACGCTTAGGGAGTTGCCGCGCCCATCAACGGGCATGGCAACAGCCCCAACCACCCTCTCACCGCACCCCGCACCCACACCCGCACCCACACCCGCACCCTTGCCGCAGATCGGCCGTACCCCTGGCATGCTACAAGCCCTGGCCGAATGCCTGCATTGCTGGCGAGGCAATTCATACATTGTCGAACCCGTCTTGGTGGATTTGAACAGGCTGATGACCTGCGAGGAGGTGTGCGCCGCTGCGCTCCAGGTGCCGCACTTGCTTGATGCGCTGTGCGAGGCCGGTGCACGTCCCGACGGGTGCAACAGCCTCATCCCCCTCTGCCAGCTGGTCGTGAGCGGCGGCCCGCGCGTCGCCGTGCGCGCCGCGTGCGAGCCCGGGCTGCTCCATGCGGCGGCGCAGGTGGCGGGCGGCGGCACCAGCGCCAAAGCCGGCGCGGCTTCGGGATTCCTGGCAATGGTTCTACGGGAGCTGGGCCGCGCAGAGGCCGGACGTACGGGGGCCTCAGAGGGCGGAGAATCCGAGGTTGCGCGCGAAAACGTGGCTGCAGCAACCCCGGCCATCGTAGACGCTGCAGCGCGCGGCGTCGTGCGGCTCGAGTCATCAGAATATGTCAGATCAGCCGTCGTCCTGCTGGATGCCCTCTTGCGCACCGATGGAACGCGCCTCGCTGCGGTGCGTGCGGCGCTTGCTGCACGCGTGCTGCCCGCGCTGCTGCGGCTGATGAGTCGTCCGGACAGCTTGGAGTCGGCTGCGAGCTGCATAGCATTCCTCAGCCACCTCGAGCCGGGTCGTGCCGAGCTCATGAATACGCGCCCCGCCACCTTTGCCGCCCTCGCGGTGGCGCTGCGACGCACGGCCGCCGCCGGCACCCCGGGCGCCGCGGCCTGCGTGGTGCGGGCGGTGGCAGAGTTGATTCGAGGGGACCAGGCGGCTGCGGCGGCGTTCCTTGATATCGCCCTTCCGGGCAGCGTTTTGCCAGCGCTTGCACACCATATATCAAGACCCGACGGTGGCATCTGCCACGGCGCTGCTGCGGTTGCCGCTGCCTTGGTGGAGGCCGCTGAGGAGTCCGGCCCGCAGCGGCTCGCCGCCGTCGCCGCCGCGCCTGGTCTGCTGGCCGCGGCCGCTGCGGCCATTGTGCGCGCGATGACATCATCGGTGAGCGCCCCCCTCTTGGTGCGTCTCCACGCGCTCGATGAGATATCAACCATGGACTGTGACGAGGCCATCATGCCGACAGTAGGCGACTTGATCGAGGGTCTCGACCGCCTGACTGCAGTCGGGGCGGCAGCTGTAGAGTTGATTGTTGGTGTCGAGGGCCTGGAGGCGGCACTGGCGGCCGTGGCGGCTGAGCCTGCAGCGTGGGCGCGCATGGATGCTACCGCAGCGGCGGCGCGGGTGCTGGGGCGGCTGCGAGGCGCGGCCGCGGCGGAGGCGGAGGCTGGGGAGGCGCGGGGCCAGCCAGGGCTGGCCGCGGCGTGCGCCGCGTGTGGCAGGACGCAGGCAGAGGAGGGCGTGAGGCTGCGGCTTTGCCGTGGGTGCAGGGCTGTCAGGTGAAGACTTGTGTACTTGCTCGTGCATGCATGACGGTTTGTGTGTGTGTGTGTGTGTGTGTGTGTGTGTGTGCGCGTGTGTGTGTGTGTGTGTGTGTGTGCGCGTGTGTGTGTGTGTGTGTGTGATTGTGTGCGCGGGCATGCACCCGCGCGGCTGCGCAAACGCGCGCATGCGGCTGCGCACGCTTGCACGCGACTGCTTGCGCACGCGTTGCCCTCAACCTGCTTAAGTACCTAATCACTGGTGTGTAGGTATCGCTGCAGGCATGCATGGAATCGCAATCAGCTTCGACTTCCCCAACCAAGGCCCTGTCTCAAGCGCCCAGCTTTCAACATCCTGCACACGCACCATTTCTCATCCTAATCTTGATCCTGGCCTGCAGGTACTGCAGCGAGGCCTGCGCCAGGAAGGATTGGGTCGAGGGCAGCCATAAGCAGGCATGCAAGCCGGTCAAGGGGCGCTGAAGGCGCCCGCGGCGGCAGACAAAACGAGCGTGACAGACGCCACGTAGTTGAGCCGTGCGCTGCAGCTCAAGAGCATGGCGCCAAGTGTATCACATAGCACGAGGCGCGTCCTGTTTGTGTGAAGCGGCGGCCTGCATGCCGATCGCGCTGGCCCTTGTTGGTACAATGGGAGGGGGCGCAGGAGGTCGCGCCGTGCTGCCGGGGGTCATTGCTGGCCAGCGCGCCTTCACCTGCAGAGCTGTCTGCGCTCTCGCGCCCGTGGCGCCGGGCCGACGACGCCGGCCCTGCAGCACAGGGGGCCTGGGCACGGAGGCGGCAGCGGCGGTGAAGCGCGCGTTGGATGGCGCGGCCACGCCTCTGGCAGTGGATTGTGGGGGTCCTCGACCTTCGCTGGGAGGTCCTGCTGGCAATGCAGCCGGAAGCCCATAACTTCAAGTCTTGGGCAAAGTTTGCCCTAAGATCCCTTTCAGCCACGCAAGCCAACAATCTGCATGTTGTTTTGTGCGTGGCGCAGGAGCGGCTTTCTGAAAAAGGCATGTGCATGGCTAGCAGGAGCGCCTGCTGCGCTGTGCATGCGTGTGGGCAGGATTTCCTCAAATGCAGCAGTTGTGCATCCGTGTTTCCCCACTTGCTCCTCTGGCGTATGAGGTTGGGGGCATAGCCCCCCAAGGCGAGCCAGGATTTTCCCCTTATCTTTGCTGCTGGCAAAGCGTGATGGAATGTAGGGTTATGCAATGTGAAGCGTTACACGGCGCGTCCGTCACAACAGCTCACGCCCCATCAAAACAACAAGCTTCAAGCCGATGGGCAGCAGCTCTTTCAAGGCTGCCGCATCTGTCTCTTCAGGACGTGCGGCCGCCAACCCAGGTGGCGTGGCGCTGAGGAACCGCCCGACTTCCGTTCGCCCGACCGCTAGCATCCCTGCACCAGCGACTGCGGTCACTGCAGGTAGCGCGCCGCAAAGCCGTAGGACGGCGCCGCCGCGCGGCGCTCCACGACGGAGTGCGCCACCACGGGGGTCTGCGCGGCCGGGGCCACGCGCGCGATGGGCTCGTAGGGCGTGTGGATGGTGGGCTGGGCGCCCTGGGTCGCCGCCAGGGCCTCCTCCTCAGTCTTACCCTCCTCAAGGGCCTTGAAGAACCCCGAGTCCTCTGTTGAGGTGGTTGGTGGGAAGGTGGGAGGGCGGGTCGACGGCGGGCATGGTGAGGGGTTGCGGGGCGCGGAGTGGTGAAGTGGTGGGTGACGCTGGGGCCGGCCACACCGCCCGGTGAAATCCAACAGGGCAGGAGGCACAGGCCTTCGCCGCAAACGAGAGTCGCGCGCAGGGGACAAGCCGACCAGCCGCGCGACAAGAGACTGTTGGGTGTGCCCCGTCTCCTGCTGTGCTGGGGTGCTGCACTGCCGCTGATCGAGCGACTCGGCCTGGTGCTCCTGGGAGGCACCAAGCGTCGGCTACACCTGCCCCGCTCGCACAGAAGTCGTAGTAAAAACCCCAAACCCATCAACCACGCCGCGTCAGCCGCCCTTGTTTACGAACAGCTATGCCCGCTTTCCACGCCGCAGCAACTTGCTGCTCTTGCTGCACCAGACCTCCTCGGGGACTACTGCTGCTGGTCAAACATCCAATACCCCTCCTAAAACGCAGCGCCAGCATTGCTGACGTACAGAGGGAGGGCAACGCGACGCCGAGCTCGTCCCGCCCGCCAGCGCACTCACCACCGCCCAAGATGGCAAAGGCGCGGAACGCCGAGAGGCCGCCGAACGCCAGGCATGGCAACAGTGCGACCCCCACGCCCACCGCAAGGGGCAGCGCCTCCTCAAGCATGTTGCCTGCGATGTATGGGGGGTGCGTTGTGCGACGTGATGCAGCATGCGGCGCTCACAAGGCGATGCGCTGCAGCTGCGCAACCACTGCAAGCCCTGTGCGCGGGCGCATTGACGCCACAGGCCATGCTTCAGGGTCCTAAGAGCAGCTATCCTTGGCAGCCGATGACTGTGGCAGCTGCTGCGCAGCGAAGGGTGCTGATGGCTGTGGCAAGGGCTGATGCTGCCTCCAGATCGCTCGACTGCTTGCTCCTGGCAAAATCAGTGGGTTTCAAGACTCACTTCTGCGCTGTTCCCGCCTGCACCCTAGGACGGGCTGTCAAATCGCGGCCAGATCCTCTCGCAAAGGCACTGTGGCTCTGGGCTGCTTCGCGAGATGTTGCCTTGAACAAGATTAGTTTCAATCAATGGCAATCAACGTTCCCTTTCTGCATATCCACATCCCTTACTCGTGTCACTCTGGCACACTCCTCGAACTGTTTCAGCGTGGGCCCCCTCGCCCTGTGCGTTCAAGCAGGACCTATCGGCACGCGTAGAGGTGTGCAGTGGCAGTCTTTGAGCGTCAATAGGCGTGGCCATCCCGCACGTAGTACAGCTTCATTGCTGCGGTCTCGGCCCTCCTCCCACTGCTGAGCTCCATGTCAGCGGCGGCCGAGGGCGGGGCCGGCGGCGGTGCTGCTCGCAAGCCGGACGACCCGTCAGATGCTGCTCAACTAGAGGCTAAGCTGGCGCAGGCGGCCCTTGAGACGCTGCAGCTGCAGGCAGGTCAAATCTGTCTCCGTTCGCGCCACTGCCGATCCCCTGCATGACGGCGCGCATGCGATTAGTGCGCGTGCGCACTCGCAGCAACCGAGGGGCGTCCTGCCATGGACCGGGTGAAGATTGCCATGCGTCTGCTCGCCGCCGCCGCAGTGCGTCGTCGATGCCAAGGACAGGGAGATAGCCATACTGCGTGGCCAGATCGGCGCCGAAGTGAGACAAGAGAAAGGGGGGAGGGGCAGGATCCTCCAACAGCTGGCTGCTCTGAGGGCCAGGGCGGGGTCCACTGCCCAGTGTCCACAGCAACGGGCGGCGCAGCGCGTGCGCCCGACGGCTGCGGGCGGGGCGAGCCCGAGCATGGCGGCCAGGGCGTCTCGTGCTCTGCCGTTTTTCAAACGCGGTGCGGCGCCTGCACCCCGCTGGTTGGACTCATTCGACCGCAGGCCGGGGCGGAGGAGCATGCGGAGAGATTAGGCAAGGAGAACGAGCGGCTGCTGCAGCAGGTCTCAGAGCTGGAGCAGCGGCTCGCCGCGGCGCATACCGGCGCCCCGCCGGCGGCCGCGCCAGCGCCACGGGCCGGCGGCGGCGGCGGCGGGGACGGGGAGGTGCTGGCGCTGAACGTCAGCGGACGGGAGGTCTGGGCGCTCCGCGCGGCGCTGCTGCGGCCGGGCGGCGGCCTGCTGCGCGACATGTTCTCCGGCGGCGCCGCCGCGCCGCCGCGGGACGCGCTGGGCCGTCCCTTCCTGTGAGTGGCGCTCTCCCTGAGCTGGCGCCGGGGCTGGGGCTGCGCGCGGGCAGACCAAGCGCCGCGTTCACTCTCGGCCCGCCGGTTCGGGTCTGTCGCTGTGCGGGGCATAACATGGCACGCGGTCTGCTTGGAAACGAGGCCAACCCACCGAAATACGCGCCCCGCCTCACAACGCCACCAGGCCGTTCCAGCCCGATGCTTTCGCTGCCGTCGTGGACGCCCTGCAGGCGCTGCACTCGCTCGAGGCAAGCGCCATGCGCGTTCCCGCCACCTTCCCGCCACCTTCCCGCCACCTTCCCGCCGTCTCAACGCCTTGAGGACACCTGCCTGCATGCCTGCCTCCACGCCCCTGCCTGGCCAGCCGGATGCTCGCCCACGGGCGACAACTCGGCGGCAGCCAGCTCCAAACGCGCTTCGCCCCACCCCCCGGCTGTGGGTCGGCTGCTTCACACCCCACACCGAACACCAAGCACAACACCTCTGGCCTGAAGATGCCTGAACCTCTCAACCCCGATTTTGCAAACCCCTGTAGATCCCGCCGTCGGACACGGACTGGGCCGCGGAGCTGGGCCCCCACGAGCCCTACTTCCGGCGCCTGCTGCACCACCTGCGGCTGCAAAGCCTCTTCTACGACAGCGCTGCGCCCGCTGCCGGCCCCGCGGCGACAGCAGCAACGGCGTCGGCGGCAACGGCAGCGGCGGCTG
>NW_014011750.1:9134-11717 GCF_000611645.1 Monoraphidium neglectum
GGGCCGCCGCAGGCGCCCCCGTCCCCGGCCGGGGCCGCCGGGGCCCGCGCGAGGCCGGCTGTGAGGGAGAGGCGCCCGGAGGACGGTGCGGGCGGCCCCGCCGCCGCCGTCCGCGGCAGCGCCGGCGGTGGAGGCCAAAACCTCACGAATGCCGCAGCTGCCGCGTTGTCGGCGCTTGGCAACGGGGGCGGCGGCGGCGGGGGCGCCGCGGGTGGCGGCGCCCCCAGCTCGAGCACGCTGCAGGTTGTGAACGCACACGTTGCGGCCGCGATGAAAGACATAATGCTGCCGCTCCACTCCACTCTGGGTGGCAAGGGCGCCGCGGCCAGCGATCCTGCACCCCAGCTGCAGCACCGGGACCCCCGGGTGTCCCCTCAAGCGCTGCGTGGCACAAGGAGCGCGGCACAGCACCACTCGCAGCAGCAGTAGCAGCAGCAGCAGCAGCAGCAGCAGCAGCAGCAGCAGCAGCAGCAGCAGCAGCAGCAGCAGCAGCATCAGCAGCATCAGCAGCATCAGCAGCAAGAGCAGCAGGCAGTAGCAGTACCAGTCACACCCTTGCCCCCAGCAGGGGCCGCGGGGCGCGCCGTGACGCCGGGTCCAGGTCTGGCGCAGCATGCTGGTGGGGGGGGGGGCAGGGAGAGGAGGGAGGGGAAGCCCGGCGCAGAGCTTGAACAGCAGCATGGGTTTGGACTTCGAAACGACCTCCTTCACACGGGTTTGCCAGGGATCCCACTTGGAAGGCGCACCTGGTGCTTCATCTGGCATCAGAACCTCTTCCTTGCTTCGCTCTGATCCTGCATTGGTTGCCTTTGTCCCTTGCTGTGATGCATGATTGCCCTCCAAACCGCCCTGTTCACGGGCGCCGGTCTTGTGTCCGATTTCCTTTGCATGTTCCATTCTCTGGCGTCTCGACCCGACCCACTGGCGCATTTGAACGCACGCGTTTTGCGCAGGCCGCTTTGTTGCGCAACGCACCCCGCCGCCGGCAAACCCGCGGCACGGCTAGAAGACCATGTCTAGTCGGCCTGGGATTGCTGATTGCTTTGGATTTTACTTGGGTTCATCAACAACAATCACGCACTCGACCAGAAGGGAATGAACCCTCCATACTGCCAATGCCATGCGCTGTGCAACGCGTCGTTGCACTGCCGGTGTCCCCGTGCTGTGTGCTGCGCCGTTGCAAGATGCCAGATACGAGTTTCACAGCGGTGTCTCATCAAGCTGCTTTTGTGCGTGCGCACCCACCCTACCTTCCGGGCAAGCACCCGGTGTTTGGCTTGCAGTGTGTGACATCTGTTGGCCAGCCTGTTGAGTCTCCTGTAAGTCATGGGGAGACTAGCCAGGGGCTTGCCTTTCACACACCTTCCTGTGCAACTTGGCGACGCGAGGTAATGGAGCAAACAAGATTCGGCCGAGGGGAGGTGGTGGCCGTGGTGCCAGAGCAGATCATGTGTCAGGGTGCACCAATGAGCACAGGAGTTGACCACGTCTGTTCTGCTTACTGAGCATCATATATCTCTGCATGGCGTTCAAAACAAGTGCAAAGTTACCATAGTAGAACTTGTTCGCATTGACTCTGTAAAACGTACAACGGGCGCCGCAAAGCGAATCCGCACAGCCCAGGCTCAGGTGATCTTCCCTTGGTGCATAGAGCTTCATCTCCAACGCGCGTGCTCATCGAGCACGCATCATATATGTATGCATATCTACCTATCAATGTGACAATTGACGTGTCAGCTCATGACACATGCGGCTCGGATTGCCAAAGAAGCGGGTGGGGGCCACCGTGGGGCATTGATACCGTACACAGGCCACCCGCCACGCTCGCAGTCAACAACATTTATTCAAGTGCAAATCGCCACGCTTGTCACGCCTGAGTGTGATTGCCGGTCTTTGTTGCAGCGCCACGGCACAGACTCGCATGTTCAACGCTTTGAATTTGGGTACTGCAGATCGCCAGCTTCATTGTTGTACGCGATTCAAGTCGCACAGTCACAAGATATGAAAGCGTGAACTGCTTCGCTGCCTGCAAACGCCCGCCCCGCTGCTGCACAGAGTGCTGCGTGTTGCGAAGTGCGCAGCAGCAGTGGAGCATTTCAGCAGTGGCAAGCCGCAGTACAGCCGCTGCATGCGCACGGGTTGTCGCGATGGAGACCCCGCTGTACACAATGTCGCAAGCCGACTTCGATCACTACATGGGTAAGCCTCAGGCTGGCGGCAAGCCACCCGTGGTGCAGCTCGCGGCAACCAGCATCCACGCAGGCGGCCGCACAGCGCCATGTCCCCGGGTGCGATGCATGGGTGCTGTGCGTGCTGCCAGCCCTGTCCTGATAGTTCACTGATTGCATGTCCGGAAACACTGATCCCTGTTTCAGCTTACCGCGCTGTCCCATGTTGCCTTCCCTCCTGCAGGGCGCTACTGCAGGCGGGCTGGTGAGTGCCCGCCCCCGCGACGCACCTCGATTCGACTCATTCCATGCCAACTTCAAGGGCCGACGAATGCATGGTACAGCCTCCGCACGGCGTTGCATCCTGCATGGGCTCCCCTCATGCCTCAAACGCCCCCCCCCCCCCCCCCCCCCC
>NW_014011749.1:0-7877 GCF_000611645.1 Monoraphidium neglectum
GCCTGGGGTGGGGAGGTGGGGGCGGGCTTGAAAGGCGTTTGAACTGACCGGCCCGGGTCGCGGTAAAATGCCCTGTCCGAGCCTGCCGAGCGCAATCCTGCAGTGCCGCGACTCGCTCGTGTTCCGGCCCCGCGGCCGGGCGGCTGCAGCGGTGATGTCGCAAAACTGCCGTGGGGCTGCCCTGAGATCGTCAAGTGTTGATGCGGACGATCCCTTCCCCAGATCCCCAAGCTGGTGCGGCAGGAGGACCTGGCTAAGGGGCTGACATACCCCCGCATCAAGGTGGGCAGGGGCGTTGATTTGGTCCCTGAAACGCCTGCCCCAACACATCAGCTAAGGTTGAGTTGTGTGTGTTTGTGTATGTGTGTGTGAGGTGGGGGGGTTGCACATTGCTTTGAGTTGTTTGTCTGCTTTTGCTGGCAGTGAACTGATGACGCGTGACGGCATAAGCATAAAGCAGGTTGGACCCTGCCATGTCCCTTAACCAAGCCATCCCCAAAATCCAGCAACCACCGAGCAGTCCAAGGCCTACCAAGCGCCAATCCCGAATCATCACTGCAACCAAAGTCATAAAACCTCAAAATCTTGGATCTGCAGGAGATTCGGGCGATCTCTGCGGCTGTGGCGGTCGCGGTCATCAAGGCCGCCGCGGAAGACGTGCAGGTGCTGCGCAAGGGGGCGCTCAAGGCGCTGGCGAAGGGCGACGCGGCCCTGCTGCACTGGGTCAAGGGTCACATGTACAGCCCCTTCGAGTACCGCTCCCTGGCGTACCGCCCACCAGGTGTGGGCGAGTGACAGGCGACGCGACAGGAGGCGCGGCCGCCGCAAAGCCGCGGCGCGCGGGGGTGCCTGGCGGCGCTCGCCCCCGCGCCGGCGGGGCGCACGCAGGCGGTGCGGCCGCAGTGGGCGCGAAGGGGTTGGCGCGCTGCTGCAGCCGACTGCCGACGGGCGGTGCGCCATGCGCGCGAGTGGTGATGCAGATGCAGCTGGGGGTTTGCAGGGCAAGCGTGTGTGACGTGTCCATGTCCAGGCAACGTGCGTGCGATGCATTCGGCCGGGGCACGCCTGCGGTGCCGAGAGTGGAGGTGCCTCCCTCAGCGGCGCTGATGGCGGCGCTTCACACAGCCCTAGAGTGGGTTTGGGGCGGCACACTGAAGGTGTCCAGCTTTTTCTGTACAAAATTCCCTAAGCCATGGGCTTGTGCAATGCTGCAGGCCCGGCAGGGCCGAGGCTTTGCCAGGAGCACACCCGCTCACTGACATACCGACGCACCCCCCCATGCCTAGCAGCCGCTGAAACAGCCGCGGCCCCTACACACCATGCTGCCTAGCGGCAGATAGAAGCTAGACTGCCCCTCACACCTACCGCACCTTGCTATGTCTTTGCCCCGTTGGTGCAACCAGGCGCGCGGGAAGGCGGCTTGAGGCTGTGCAGCATTAACATATACACAACCACTGATTTCAGGGCTCATCTGTGATTGAGATACACGCATTCTTACGCGCTATTTCTCGATTCATCCACATTGTTGTTGTTGCTGCTGTTGGTGCCAACTTTTGCGCAGGCTCAACCTGGCCCTGAACATTGCACTGCCTGACTGTTCTCACGGTTGCCGCGCCGCTGCGTGTTCGTTTCGTGGTTGGGCCTCGCATCCCCCATTCCCCTCACAGAAACTTGGAGCACGACCGTTATTTATACGCTTTCTGAATCACATGCGTGACGTGCTTGACAGGGTGGCGCATCGGGGTGTGGTCGCTGGTTGCACCCGGATGCCGGTACCAAGGTGCAGCGGTTTTCGGGGCAGCTGCTGCCTCGGTACCAACCAAGGCTTGGCGTTTTGTCGGAAGCCGATTGCATGTTTCGGCCTAGCGCACTTAACGCGTAAGTAAATCTCTACTCCCGCGCGTGCACAACCCACGTGTGCATTGTACAGGAGCGGACGTCAGATCTATCATTATCCTCTGCTGTAACACGGCGCATTGCACTGCGCGTAGATTTTTAATTGTCACAAACTTTTTTTCGCGGCGTAACAGCGCCGGAAAGTAAAATGATCTTGCGGCTAGCGAGCGCCTTGCAGCGGGCACCCCCTGCTGCAAGCACATTGCTGCATCAGGTTCTGGAGCCTTTGGAGATGCTGCAGCAGCGGTGCTGTCTGGTGAGGGGGCTCCGAACAGTGGTGTGCGGATGCATCACTGTGAGCTTGCGCTCGCGCCGCTGCTGACCCGCTGAGCACAATTGCGGCATGCAGCCAGCCATGCCAATAATCCGCACTTCCACACCATGTACAGAGTACAGAAGCTGGGGCCTCGATAGCAGCAGCAGAACTGCGTCGTTTTGAAGCAGAGGTGGCGGCCACCCCCCAACCCAGCAGCAGCGGCGGGCCGGAAAGCAGCAGCGGCGCTGGAAGCAGCGGGTACAGCAGTGGCAGCAATAGTGTGGGAATCAGTGACAGCAGCAGCAGCAGTAGCAGCAGCAGCAGCAGCTACACCGCCGCCAGCGCGGGCGGCGGCAGCAGCGCTCCCCCTCGCACATTTACTCAGGCGCCGTTGGACGGCCCATGGCTGGACCCTAGCCGGCCGCGGGTCCTGCCAAAGTGGCACGTGCCAAAGGAGCCAAAGCAGACAAAGCCACTGCCGCTGCGGGAGGCTTTGGAGCGGGTGAAGGTGTGTGTGTGTGTGTTTGGAGGGGATAGGGTGGTGGTGGTGCGGGAGTGGTTGAGTGTTTATGTGACAAGGGGGTTTGTCGATGTGTGTGCGTGCGTGTGCACACTCATAGCTGCACAGGTGCTTGCGCATGTTGTCAAGTGCCTTTGTATTTTTAAGCACTTCTAAGCACAGGCAGGGTGCATGTGACGTCGGGGTGCAGTGTGGTTTGTGCCTGGCAACGCAGCGACAGATTACGTGCCAGTGTGGCCAGGGCAGGCAGCAGCCCGCAGGCTCGCACGTCCGAGGTTGATAGACTAGGGAAGAGGGCGCGCTGCACGCGCGCGTGGAGCGGGCGCTTTGCGGCTCGCCGGCCCTCCTGGCGCAGCTGGCGGGGCGGCGGAGGGGGGCGTGCATCCGCCCAGGCGTCGGACCCCCCTTCAGGGACGACCCCCCTCGCGCGACCTCGCTTGAGGGACCCCCCCAAGAGGCTGCGGCGCCGGCGGCCGCGGCCGCGGGCGGCTTTCTGCCCCCTGGCACTCTGGCGGCGTCCACCGATCTTCGCCGCCCCCTAACCCCCTCGCGGCGCCGAACGCCAACCCTGTTGCGCCACAGGCGGGCGCGCGGGCGCGGTTTGATGAGACGGTGGAGGCTCACATTCGGCTCAAGGTGCGCGCGGGCTGGGCGCCACCCTGAACCCTCAACCCCAGACCCGCTTAGACACTCGCGTGGGGGCCGCGCCGCTGCCGCCCGGGCTCCCGGCAGCCGCCGGAGGCGGCTGGTCCTTGTGCCCTTGCCGATGCACGGCCGCGGCTCGCACTCCTGCTGTTGCCAACGCGCGCCTGGGTCGCAGCCGCTAGGCCCGCTTGCCTCGCGGGCGGATGGCGGGGCCGGGGCGGTTTTCTTGAGCAGCTGCGGCGGCCGCGTCCCGTGGCCGCGGCGCCACGGGGCCGCGCGGCGCCACAGGGCCGCGGCCTTGTGCCGCAGGCGGCGTCGCCCGCCCTCTCAGCAGCAGTAGCCGTGGTGCCGCGTGCGGCCTCGGCCACCGGGGTTCCATTGCCCGCTGGCCCGTCATCACCACATTGCAGCAATAACGATTACGGACCGCAATCCACGCCCTTGGACGTGTCAAAACAGGTCGATCCCCGCAGAGGCGACCAGATGGTGCGCGGCGCCGCCGTCCTGCCCCACAGCGCCGGCAAGCCCGTGCGCGTCGCCGTCTTCGCGGAGGGCGAGGCCGCCGACGAGGCGCGCGCGGCGGGGGCAGACATTGTGGGCGGTGAGCCGCCGCGCACCCCGCGCGCCCGCCACTCGTGGCGCCCCGCTGCGGCTCGGGTGCTTCCTTTGCTGCGCTGGGGACTCCGCCGCAGCGACCCTGGGGGCAAAGGCAGCCTTGCCCCTGCTGCCAAATTTTGGAGAGGTCGCAAGGAACCCAGCACCTTGCCGCCAAGCCCTCCCCATCACCCGTGGCGCGCCCCCACGCCCCCGCTCTCGCATTCCGCCAAAACTCCCTTTACACCCCATCACCCTGATCTGACCATGATCTGACCCTGATCTCACCCTGATCTGGCCCCAGGCGACGAGCTGGTTGAGGCTCTGCTTGACTCCAAGGGCAAGAGCATCGACTTCACGCGGGCCGTGGCGCACCCCAGCATGATGAGATCGCTGGTCAGGCTGGGCAAGATCCTGGGGCCCAAGGGCCTCATGCCAAACCCCAAGGTGCGGGCCGGCCGTCACTCGTGCGACCACCCTTCATGAGGGCTCTCCCTGGGGGCATGAGTCATCACCGCTCCCCCTCGCCTGCGCCGCATCCTAGCTAGCACACGGCCTTGGCAAGGATTCAGGGTTTAGGACCCACCCGTTCTGACCGAACCCCGATCCATCGCGGCCGTGTCACGCTGTACCGCACCTCCTCTCCCATCTCCCCCCGCCGGTCCCCGCGCGTGCCCTCTGTCTGCCCCACCCCTTCCGCGCGCATCAGACCAGCAGACCTCTCGCTCTTCAGCAGGGCCCCCCAAATTGCTGCAGGTCGGCAGGCTGACGCCGCCGCCTCCGCTCCCCTCAACCCTTGTGACCCCTGTCTCTCCCTTCCCTCCCCCTCCCCTCACCACCCAAACGCCGCAGGTCGGCACCCTGACGCCTGACGTGGCGGCCGCGGTCAGGGACATGCGGCGGGGGCGCATCGAGTTCCGTGTCGACCGCACAGCCATCATCCACGCGCCCATCGGCAAGGTGCGGCGACGGCGGCGGCGGCGGCGGCGACGCGCGTTTGTGCATGCACTCGCACGCGGGCAAAGCTGCCGGTCGTGGCCGCCGCGTTGCGGCATGGGGTTGGGTCGTCTTGAGCTTGCTCACACACGTTTTCCCCTCCCGACCTACGTCCCTGCCTCCCCACTGGAGCAACTATACAAATTCACAAGCCTGTCCGATCACTGTTCGATGAGTATAATTTGTTGTCAACAAAGCGACCCCATCCCACGGGACCCGCACGGCTGCCTCGCCCCCCCCCCACCCCCGCAAACGCCAGGTCAGCATGGGCCCCGCCCAGCTGTATGCCAATATGGGCGCCCTCACCACCGCCCTGCTCAAAGCCAAGCCGGATGCCATCAAGGGCGGCCTCGCGCAGTACGTGTCCAAGGTTGCGATCTGCAGCACCATGGGGAAGGGCTTTGAGGTCGAGGCGAGCAGCCTGCTGGCGGCGGTTGACGCGGCGGCCGAGGCGATGGCCGCGGGCGCGTGAGCGCGGGGCCGTGGCGGGGGCGCGGAGGGGGGTCGAGGGGAGGCCCGGGCCCTGCAGAAACCCGTGTAACGATTTCCGCGATGAGCTCTGCCGTGCGCACCGCTCCCGTGTGCTGCTCAGACAAACGCGGCGGGTCGGTCGCGAGGCGAAGGCTGGCAGCATCGGGCATCGTGGATTGGCTGCGCCGCGGCCGGGGCAATGGCGCCGCTGCGTAGTCGGTGGCCCTGCCGGGCGGCGGGCGAGCGCGAGAGCTTAGTCCACAAACAGGGACGCCCAGCGGCGTTGGTTTGCATTCGCTTGCATGATGCTTTTAGCATACAAGTTGAGCAAACAAGCAGCATCAAGTTCCCAAGGGTGTTGAACGCCCAAATCTGTGGACAAACGCCGGGCTGCAGGTTTTGCATGTGCACAGCACGCCCAGGATGAGTCGGCATGGCGTGCGCTGAGCGTTTGCGTCAGCGCCCGGCCGCATGCAAGCGGAGCCCGGGGGTCCCCCAAGGATGCCCCGCATACAGTTCAGATTGAGGCGAGCAGTGGCGATGGCGTTTCCGGCGGCTTGCCCGGCATTTGACGGCAACAAGAACATCAAACGCTGTCAAAAATTATGAACTGAACACCTGGATGCAGGCAGGGGTCACTGTGAGGCTTGCCGCCCATTCGCCGGATGGGCAGCAGGCGCAGCCGCAGGCAAATCACGTTGGAATGCTTGCAGATTGGCCTGCTGGAGGGATCACAGTGATGGCCGATTAGAACCCAGATCGAACCTCGGAGCCTTGCGAGATTTCGAGGCTGGCGGCGCGTTTGCGTCCAGCAAGGGCGTGAGGGGGCGAATGCAGGGGACGAGGAGGGCCGGGGCGATGCTGCACTAACTTCATTCGTGTTGTTTGGGATATGAGTGGCTACACGTTGATGGGCGCGGTTGAGGTGAGCGAGGGAGCCCGCTGGTCAGGGATGCTGGTCAAAGGCCATGCGGGGGCTGCGTGCAGGGGCTGCGGCGCAGCCGGCCCCTGGTGTTGCCAATCGGGTGTGCTGGAGATGTGGAGATGGCACGAGGGCAAGGGTGCCGCGGCGCAACGTCTACCGCGCCGGCCGCAGCCGCGCCTGCCGTTCAGCAAGGGAATACGCAGCGTAGGGGCAGGCGCTCACTGTCCAACGGCGAAGGAGATTGCTTTAGAGTTGGCCGGTCGCTGGCCAGAGGTCTTTCATTAAATGCAGGGCGCCCTGAGCGACGGGTCAACTATTTGTTGCTCATCAGCACCACCTGCATTTAAATGGCCAGATGGATGCCTGCTGCCGCAAGTGCGAGGTCCTGGCAGTCCAGGCTGGATCTCGCGATCTTTGCGCGGTGGCGCCATCAGGCGGGAGGCGGCACTACCGGCACTCTGTGTGGGCGGCGTAGGTGGGTGCGATGTGGCGCTGCGCTGGTGGTGTTGCCCACTGCACTTGCGCTCTCATCCCAAGCTTACCACCCTGCCCATCTCGCGTCCTTGTCGGCACTCAGAATCTGGATTGCACGGTGGTCGTGATGAGGTCATGTGTGTTGGGGTCAATCATCACCTGGGCTAAAAACACAGCCTTTATGACGTCTCTTTCGCAAGGGGGCAGGGAGCAGTGGGCAGGGGCAATGGGGCAAGGCCAGAGCGCGAGGGGCAGGGGAAAGGGGACAGGGGACAGGGATTATTGGATGCAGGCCCAGCAAGCCAGAGTCTCCCAGCTGCCACTGGACCTTGCGCCACATCTTGGCAGTGGTGCAATCTGTGTCCTTGACCGCCCACATAATCAATTGGACAAACATGCGGCGTCGGTCACGCCACCACCTGCCCTGTTTATATATCACACCACTCACGCTCAAATTTCGCAGCAACTGATGCAAGTGTGGGTTGTTTACCGTGCGTGGCAGGAGTTAGTTGGTGGAGGAAGTGGGGTGGGTGCACAGCTGGTAGGTGCTGCATGGGCAGTTTCCACAGGCAGCAAGTAAATACCCTGCTGCTTTACCTGATACAAGTCCCGCCAGTGGGAGAGAGAGAGAGAGAGACTACGCAGGCTGTCCGCCCACGTAAATATAGGAAGGGGGGCTGGCTTGCGAGGGCCGAGGCCGCCGCGCCGCCCCCTCACCAAAGTGATGGGGAGGGGGCCAGTCCCCCTATGTCACTCCTGACGGCGCGCGTCTGCGCTTCTTCCCAAGCCCTCCAGGGCCATGCTCAATGGCTCTGCGCGCCTGTATGGTGTGATGCAGGGTGTTCACCGCGTGAGTGTGCAGCTGTTGCAGTGCGGATGTCAAGATTTTGTGTGGGACCCCCAGGTCTTTCAGCAGTGTGGCTGTGTCCTTGTAAATTGTCCCTCCAACTCCTAGAACAATGGGGTGCAGCTGCACTTCTTGACGTGGGCGCGACTTCAGGGCCTGTGTGAGCTCGGTGTATTGGTCTTGCGCGTTCTCCTCTTGTCGTTCTGGCCATGCGTCCCTGCCGTACTTCACCTCAATCATGTAGATATATACA
>NW_014011749.1:8340-11977 GCF_000611645.1 Monoraphidium neglectum
TCAGATGCTGTCTGGTGTGATCTCATGGCCCGGCCGCGTCAGCGCCCCGGCCACTGCTTGCAAGGTGCGCTCGCAACCGTCTGCTGGGAAATATCTGTCATAGCCTGCCTTGTTGCCCACCACCACCAAGTTGAGCCCATGTGGGGGTGTGGATGCTATCTCCTCGTGGGACCTGTGGCCTTTGCAGGGGAGTGCGGCAAAGCGCATGTAGCCCGCAGCGATGTGCATCAGCCGGCGGCACTCTTGGGGGTGGTGTGTGAGATAGTAGTCATACTCTTCTGATGTTGGGCCATCTGCAAGTAGGTGCACCGTCAGGGTGGGTGTTGCCGTGTGTCTGGATCAGTGGAGGGACCAACGGACGGCCCTTTGCGCTGCTTGTGGTGTGGCTGGGGGGATGCTCATTGATGCACCTGTCCAGAGGACGCTGTGCGCATCCATTCGTGCCCCAAACGGCGCGTCAGGCGCGTGTGCGCTCCAGTACTCAATAGTGCTTGGCAGGACGGTGAGGGCGTCAGAGTACTGCTCTTTTGTACAGCCAAAAACTGTGTGCAGCTCTTGCCTGAGCACGGTTGGAGGCCGGTGAAGCCGCCCTTTGGGTGCGCTGCCCGTTCCAATGTGCGTTGCCACCACCTGAGCCAGCGCTGCGGGGAGGTCAGGGGGGCTGCCCTCGTCTGTTTGCATAAAGCGGCGGTACAGGTGCAGCAGGCGTTTGGGCTGTAGGGTGCGGACACAGGCGCCCGTGTGGTCATTGAGGGATGCGACCCTCGTTTGGCGCGCATCGGCGCCCTCCTCAATGGTCCTGATGCACAGCGTGTGGGCCCCTGTGGGCTGCGCATCCAAGTGGGGGTCGTAGTTGCGGTCAGCATGCACCTGCAACTTGAGGCGAATCTCCTCGCCTATGGTTTTGTTATACAGCGTGCCGGTGGGGTCAGAGTGCAGGCCCTGCCGTTCAGCATCGCTCAGGCCGGCGTCGCAGAGCCGCTCTGTCCGTGCCTTTGTCTCCACTGTGCGCACTTGCCAGCCTGCCTCGTAAGCCTCGACCTTCTGTGCATGTTCTAGTGTGTATTTGCCTGGGGGGCTCCCATCTGCATCATCACCCTCCTGCACTGTCTCTTGCGTGTCTTCCCACGTGGCCAGGAAATGCTGGCACTGTGTGAGGGGGCCCTGTCGCATTCGGTTGTGCCGTGTTTTGTGCTTCTGGGCCAGTGTTGCTCCTCGCCAGTGGAACGGGTACGGGCAGGGATACCTCACGCTTTGAGCACTCTGCTGCTTGCTGCACACTTGCCATGTCACGCCCCCTGTTAGACGCGACGGCCGACTACAACACCAAGATGGTTGAGTTTGTACTTCAAATTTACCTAGCCTCCATCCGTGCAACACATAATCTCAATCTGCTGAAGGATGTGGCAGAGTCATCATGAATGAGCTTGATGACAACTTGGCAGCTGCCGTATGCATACAGGGATCCACCGTCGGTCGCCGGGTTTCAAAGAAATGCAATTGATTTTTGAGCAATGAAGGGGTCGGGAAGGGACCGGGCCGGGGGCACCTGATGTGCTTGATCGAGTTACAAATGGTGTCATCGTCCCGGAGGCCGATGCTCTCCCGAGACCAGTCGCAACCCGGTGCAGGCCTTCCTTGCCTAAGTTATCTATGAAATTGTACATGATCACGCAGCACACCTGATCACCTCGCTGGCCCTACGACGGACACAAGTTCCCACCTCTGGCGGCCCGGGTGCGCAGCACAGGCTCTCGGCCGACTGTGCCGAGCTCGAAAATCTTTGCTCACGCACAACTCCGCCGCAGGAGCCTCCCTCGCTTTGCGTGCGGTTTGAAGGACGGTCACGACTGACCTACGGTAGACCCGCCGCCCGGCACGTCTGGTGAGTATGAGGCTACGAGGGCTCACTTAACATGGTGCATGCAGGCATCTCTGACCGAGTGGCATGCAGGCTGCCGCCAGCCATTGCTGCTGGCCGGCAGCTGATGTGTCCCGCTGGGCGGGCCGGCGGCCTGCAATGCAGCCACGCGGGTGGCGTGGGCGCGCAGGTGCGCCAGCAACTCCTCCCTGTTAATATTGCAAGTGTCATGTGACTATGCGACTGCATGCCGTCCCGCCTGATGGAGGGCCTCTGCTCCAGCTGGCTCTCTGACTCATGTTGTGTGCACGCCTCCACTGATCCACCAACACATGCATTCGCAACAGGCCCTGCAAGATGCGCGCGTCACTCCTCCTATGCTCCTGCCTTGCCGTGTTGGCGGCCCTGGTCGCTGCGGACGGCGCCGATTACTCCGTGGACTACAGCAGCCGCAGCCTGCTCGGGGCCAGCGGCTGTGACTGCGGCTGCTTGGTTCGCAATCCGTTCAGCGGAGGGTGCGCCCAGTGCAAGCCATGTGCAATCGCGCAGACAACGGTGTCGCGCAAAGACCCCGTCAAATGTGTGCCGACGCCACCGCCAACGCCAACGCCGTCGGTCTACCGCTTTGCGCCTGGCCGCCACCTGCGGGGCGCCAGCGGCTGCGACTGCGGCTGCCTAGTCCGCAACCCGTTCAGCGGCGGGTGCTCCCAGTGCAAGCCGTGCGCACTCGCGCAGGCAACGGCATCACGCAAGGACCCCGTCAACTGTGAGCCAACGCCAACGCCATCCGTCTACCGCGTCGCGCCCGGCCGCCGCCTCCTTGCGGCCAGCGGCTGCGACTGCGGCTGCCAAGTCCGCAACCCGCTCGGCCGCGGGTGCTCCGTGTGCAAGCCGTGTGTTCTCGCAGGCGCCCAAGACGCGGCAGCGAAAGCCGTCACCACCCTGCAGAAGACCGTCGACAAATTTGGCACCGACCTGAACAGGGTCGGCGCGGTCGTGGACGAGGCGCGCGCCGCCTACACAGACCCCTCCGGCTACATCCGCAACGCCATCATCAGAAGCAACCCGGCTGTGATGATAACGCAGGCGCTGGCAAGGGTGCGTCGGCGCGTGTTGCGGGGCGGCCCGCCGCGCGGCTTGCGGTGCTTGATGCATGCCCATCACACTTTACAGTGCGGCACCCCAAGCAAGGCGACTGAAACTGTGGCCCACGCGCTATGCATGCGACCACACGCGCGGCCCACCAGGAGCTGGATGTGAAGAACATCTGCGACACCGACGAGAGGAAGGCCGCGTTCAGCGCCGGCGGCTGGAGGGGCTACTACGGCAAGCGCCTGTGGGACTCCCGCAGCGTCGCGCTGCTGGTGGGCTCGGTGATCCCGGCCACGTCCGCGGCGGCCGTCAGCGAGATTCTATCTGAGATGAAGAGCCAGTACTCCACGGCGATGAGCCTGCTGGACAAGGCCGTAGAGGATGCGGTGCGCATGCGCGCGCGCGTGTGCTTGTGCTTGCCTTGCATGTGTCGGGAGCCTACCCCGGACAGGCCACACTGCAGCCACGCCTGCCGTTGCGTGCGCCTGCGTGCACACACGCATGTTGCACGAGAATGTGCACGGGCATCCACTGAAGCGCAAATAAACGCAAGTGCGCGCGTGCACGTGTGCGTGCTCTCTCACACACACACACACACACAAACACACACACACACACACACACACACACACACACACACACACACACACACACACACACACACACACACACACACACACACAC
>NW_014011748.1:0-11505 GCF_000611645.1 Monoraphidium neglectum
CCCGCCGATTTTGATATCCGCACGCCGCGCTTTTGATCGCCTTGACTAAGTTCGTTTCATGAATGCACTGCACGCACGCGCGCTTTGCATCGGTCACCCTGCGCTGCTCGGTCACCCGTTTCGTACCGGGGGTCTACCTGCCATAGTGCCGCGCCCTCTCGTGCCGCGCATGCATGATTTGATTCGTCGATTCGTCGCCGCGACACTGCTTGCTGGCAACCCGGCGCCGACCGCAACACAACCCCGACCGCCGACGACGTTTCGGGCCGACGGCGGCTGTTCGGGCGGCCCCGCCTGCCCCGCAATCCGGCGCGCCCCGCGGGGCAGCCACTGACTCTATATGGTTTCACCAGCCCCCGTCGCACTGACTTGCGGCGGCTTCGGCCAAGCCGGCCCGACACGCACCCGCGGCGCCGCGCGCTTGCACCGTTTAATACCTCTTTCGATTACTGCGGCAGCTTGCTCCTCGCAGACCCCGCCCGCGCGGCGCAGCCGCCGGCGGGGACGCCCCGCGCCGCCGCCGGCGGACCGTTGGCGTCCATGCATCATGTAACACCAGCTCATCGCGGCAATCGTGTTGGTTGTCGGCAGCCGGGTGCCGGGAACGACAGAGAAAACCCTCGGCGGCCCTCACAAACGGCCCACAGATCAACAGCAAGAGGGACAGCCCCAGTTGAGCACAGCTGGAGGCAGGCCGCGGCGCGCTGCCCGCTTGCAGGCTCGATGGCAGTGGCTCCGCCCGCGTCAGCCCCGCAGCCAGCGGCGGTAAATGGAGTAAACGCAGGGCTCCCTCGAGCTCGGTGCCCTCGTTTGCGGCTGCCGCCAGGCCCTGTCGCTCTAGCTCGCGTCTCCGCCCTCCCCTGGCCTACAGTGCGCCTTGTTGCTTGCGCTGGGCTTGATGCGCGGGCAATTTCCAGTGGCGCCAGGGCCTTGTCTCATGTTGCTTGAACAGGTGCGGCGAGAGTTGAGGGGGCGGAGGGGCCCCACAGGGGGGGCCGCTACAGGTAGGCCTGTGAAGCACGGTGCAGTGCGATGCGCCAAGGGGAGCGCGGCGCAGGGGGTTGGCACGAGGCCGCATGACTCAGCACCCCAGGCGCGCTGCCCGGCGTCGCAGGTTTCTCGCTCCCGCGGCGGACGGGCGTAAAGCCCGTGCTTGCATGCGTGGGGCACCCAGCGCCTGCGAGGGCGCGCGCCCTGCCGCATCGCCGCGCCTGCTGTGGTGTATGTGCACAAACTAACCCCATGCGCTCGCGAGGGGCCGGCGCCGAGCCACACCTTGAGGATTGAGGCGAGGTTGGGCACCTGGTCGCCGCGGCTGCGGCTCCTGGCAAACTTCTGCTCCAACTCCGCGAGCTGCGCCGGCGCACACGTGCGGCGGCGGGCGGTTGGGCAGCAGCGAACGGTCAGTTGTGCAGCGGCAGGCCCGCTCAAAAACTTGCGTGCGTTGCCCACGCCGGCAGCTATCAACAGCCGGAGATCTCCAGGTGCACCACTAATGCATAATCTCGATGATTCCCTGCACATCAGCAGGGGGGCGTGTCCGCCCCATATTTGTTGCTGCCACATAGGGCAGCAGCCAGGGCCGTAGCAAGCCGAGCTCATGGCCGGCCGCAACCAGCGGGGCTGGTCTGCAGGCGACGGCGGCTGCGCAGCATGCTGCTGCGGTGGGTGGTAAGCGGCGCTGACCTTGGCGGCAGCGTCTGCGCTGATGGCGTCGAGGCGCTTCTTGTGGGCCGCGGTCTTCTTGGCCACCAGCTTTTGCGCCTGGGGGTGGATTCGGGGGGGCCCGACCGGCAGGTTTGGGTGAGAGGTATTGGTGCGGCGTGGGTGACAGGCGCCATGCTGCCAGGGACAGCGCAGATGGGACGGAGAAGTGCCGCCGCCGAGCCCGTCCAAGGCCAGGATCAGGGCGGCGATGATGACTTAGTGTTGTGGAGCAGCGGGGGGCTGGCAGGGACGCCGGAGGGTTTGCACAAATCAAGGGTTTGGTTTGGAATGCCTGGTTTCTGAGCTGGGCCGGTCCAGACGGTCGACGTATGAGCGAGACATTGATGATGATGCGGTGACGTCATCACCTGGGCCTGGACCTCGTCCAGGCTGGTGGAGTAGAGCTCTGGCGAGAGGGGGGTGGCAGCAAGTAAGTCACTGGTCATGTGCCGCACGCTTGGATGGGCATGCGACGGCCCGCGAGCCCTGAAAGTGTGTCCGATCGAGGTTGCAATGGTGGTGGCACGACGGCCGCCCGCCAGCGGTCTGCAGTTTTGGCTGCCCGCGCCCCGCTCATCCCAAGCCGGCCGCACCATTGTACTCCTCCCACTTGTCCTGCAGCTCCTGCGCAGGAGGAGGGCGACATGCGCGGCCAAGTTGAGCCATGCAACCAGAAGGCAGGGGAGTCACGCAGCAGCCGCTCTTCACCCGTTGCCTTAGCGGCGCGTGCGGCCAGCGCGTCGTCCCATCCCATTTCCCCCTGCTTTCTCGCCCTGGTGAGGCCCCACCATAGCATTGTTGACTCCCAGTTCAGAATTTAGGGTTTAGGGTTGAAAGTTTAGGGGTTAGTTTCAGGGTTTAGTCCGGGTCGCAACCTTCTGGAATCGTGCCTCCAGCTCCTGGATGGCCCTCATCCTCGCCTCCAGCTTGCCGCGCAGCCCCTTGACCATGGCAGCCACCGCCGCGGACGCCTCGGCCGCGTCGCGCTGCACCGCCTGATCCAGCTGCTGGAGCTGAGGGGCACAGGGTGAAGGGTTTGCACTTCAGGATATTGGATTGGGGAACCAAAGGGATGGGGGCAGTGGAAGTGCCGGATGGATTGGGTACATACCGTGTGTCATATGGCACATGCAGCAATTGATATCGTGTGTTTGCTTGTTCAAAGGCAGAGGTACTTGGGGAAGTCTGTTTGGAAGGAAGGTGCGTGTGATGTGACTACGCAAAGGACGACGCCAGCTGTGTAGTTGCATGTGAGCGCACCTGCGCGTTGACGCCGGCCTGCGTCTCCTCCAGCTGCTGCTGCTGCTTGCGCTGGGCCTTGTGGGCGCGCGCCTCAAGCATCTTCTGCACTGCTGCCTGCAGCTCCTCTTCCACCTGTGTACGGGTTTTATAAGAAAGCGATCGCGTTGGCGTGGGGGGTGGTGCACGCAGCTCAGGGCTGCCGCGGCGACTGCAGCCAGCGGGACCGGCGATGGCGACAGGCCGCCGGCGCGCGCTGCGCGTGGAATGCTGCACAGCGAGCCGGCGCTTGCGTGGGAGCGGTTGCCGCTGTCCTGCTGGGCCGGTCTGCTGCGGATTTTTATCGCCGGCGCAGATCTTTGGTCTACCCGTGCTGATCTGCGGCGAAGGGGGTCAGCAACCGCAGCCAGGAAGGCTGGCGCTGATATGGGCCAATCCGCAGCAGCAGGCGGGCGTTCCGCGCACCTCCTCATCCTCGCCCTCGCCGCCCTCCTCGCCGCCGCCGAGGCCCCCGAGCCCGCCCACGCTGGTGATCAGCTCGCCAAATTGAGTCGTACTCGGCTTTTCCGGCCCCTTGCGGCGCCCTCGCCCGCCCGCAGCAGCGGCCGTTCCCTCGGGCGCAAGCTGCGAGGCCACGGGGCCGCCGTTGGGAGCAGGAGGGCCTGCATCATCGCCTGCGTGGCTGCCGGCCCTGGCCTTCTTGGCCGGTGGTGGTTCGTCTCCCTTGGCCATGGGTTCGCGTATGGGCGAGTTCTAACCGGACGTGACGAGAGCGAGATCAAATGTATTTTTTAGATTGTATTGTTGTGCATACGAATTCAAACCGGTACTAACACTCTGATTCCCTGCAGGCGTCCACGAAGACAAAGTGCGGTGCGACGAGGTTGAGATCACGGGCACTCGGATCATCGAAGGGACCCAGCGTATGAATCCCCATGCACAAACATCCGACATGCTTTGAAGATTCACTATACTGCTACAATGCGCTTCAATGATACCTGCCAAGCGCACCGCCACCCCCAGTTGCCGGTGAAAAGTCACTGTGCATCGAGGAGAGTTGTGGCACTGCAGCTCGCACTTGCTGACAATCCATGCCCTGGTCATGTGCTTGCAGCATTATGTCATGCATCTGACTAATTGTTGGGGACGTGCCTCAGCTTGAACCCACACTGATTACTACGCAAGACAGCAGCTCGACCCTAAACTCTTGTCCAGCTTGACTGGGCAAGCGCGCAGGCAGACCGCGGTAGCACTGCACATGCTGGTGCATCCGTCACGCGTGCAAGCTCTCCCAATCAAAACAACAACTTCATATCAACGGGAAAACTCGGAGGGGGCAGGACCCCGGTGAGTGGGGGTTGGCGCCCTTCCCCCTCCCCCGCCCCACAACTCCCCCACAACACGCCCTCAATCACCCTCCACGCACCACTGCTATGACTTGGCTGGTCGCCCCGCGCATGGCCTCCCTTGCCGCGTCCGCCTCCTGCTGCACCCAAGCAGCTACCTCACGCACACCTAGCGCGGCAGCTGCCAACGGCACGCTGCCAAGCACGCCCAGCTCCGCGCAGCGCCTCCCCAAACGCTCCGCACCCGCGGCCTGCTGTCCCAGGTCTGCTTGCAGCTGGCCCAACGCGGCGGCCCTGCTCTCAAGAGCGTGCATGTGGGAAGCCACGACCTCCAGCGCAGCTGTGATAGACTCGTTTTGGTCCTGGCAGTCAAGACCAAGCTGACCCTGGCCGTCGTCCTTGCTGCAGCCTGCGCCGGGCTGTGCGCCCGCCGCCGCAAGGATGAGGAGTCGAAGGCGCTTGCTGGCGTCCGCCGCCGCTTGCAAGCGCGCATCATAGTCGCGCGCGTCTGCGCAGACGCCCTCCAAGTGGGCGCGCAGCCGCTGGGTGGCGTCCCCCTCGCCCATGCCCTGCTCACTGCCCGATACGACCCCCTCGAGCGCCGCTCGCGCCTGCTGCCACATTGCCGCATCTTGGCGCGCCCTGGCCTCGTCCTTACTGAGCAGTCTCAGCGCGGAGGCCAGGTCAGCGAGGGCGCCTGCCAGTGAGGCGTCGAACGCCGGAGCAGGGGGCGGCGGCAGCGGTAGCGGCAGCAGCTGCGAGAGGAGCGGCGGCGCTGGCAGCTCTGGGGGTGAAGGAGGCGGCGGCCGCGCCGGTGGTGTCTGTGTGGTGTCCCAGGGGCTTGGCATGTCTGAATCCTTGTTGGCCTGGTCAAAGTCTTTGCTCTCAACGATCCTCTGCCGCCGCTTCGCATGTGAGTGGTGGGGTGTCTCGTCTTGATGGCTGCGCTGCTGATCAAGGTCTTCCTCCACCTCCTCCTCCTGCTCCTCCTCATCCTCCTGCTGCTGCTGCTGCTGCTGCCGCCGCCGCCGCCGCCGCCGCCGCTGCCGCTGCTGCTGCTGCTGCTGCTGCTGGAACATAGGTGGCGCTTGCTCTAGCGCTAACGTGGACAGCAGTGCTAGGGATGCTGCATCCGCTGCCTGGGAAGGTGGCACCTGCACAATGGTCGGGTGCGGGCATGATGTGGCCGACCATTCGCTCGAGTCAGCAGTCATCAGATCTGCTCTGGACTGGCGTAGATCTTATGCCACAATCAGCCAAGCCCGAGAACACACTGCGCAGCGCTGCGGATGCAACAGATTCACCAAAGTCACCTGCCGGGAAGATGGGGGCTTCCTGTCGCTAGCGCGCCTCCTAAGCGCGTTGCTGATGTTAGCGCTGTCCAGCAGGGCTGGGGGCCCCCTAGCTCCGGCAAGCTGAAAATACAGGTGCCAGTCGCCCCTGTCGATCCTGTCGCCGCTGTCCTTCCTGCTGTTCACCTCAGAGTCGCCACTGTCATGCTCCCGGATCCAGAATTGCAAATCATTGCACGCCACTGCCTCCAGACGTTCCCGCGTTATGCGAGGGTAGTGGCACCTGCGAGATATGTGAGTGGGGAGGGGGCAAGGGAGGTTGCAAAAGGGGGGACCAAGCAGGCAAGGCGGCGCTATGCATTGCCAGGTTGCTGCACGGTGGCGGCACATTGCCCTCTGGAAGGCGCCCCAAGCAAGCAAGCTGCTTGTGATCAGCTCGCGCACCACACAGCCTGGTTGTTAATGACGGCTGTGACCTTGGCCCTGCACTCAAGCTGCTCCTCCTCTGTCTGCAATGGCACGCACATGGGCAACGCCAAAGCAGTGTCGGGGACGCAGCAGAAACAAGTGTCGGCCATACTCGCAAAACAACCCACTTGAGCTGCCAAAAGAATCCACACCATCCGCAAACCCAAGACGGTTGCGATGTATATCAAGCCCCACTCACAGGTGCCACGAAGCCCTTGGGTGGCGGCGGCTGCTGCTGCTGCTGCTGCTGCTGCTGCTGCTGCTGCTGCTGCTGCTGCTGCTGCTGCTGCTGCTGCTGCTGCTGCTGCTGCTGCTGCCCCCTGTTGCTCCAGGAGTCCTGGTCCACGAATCCCGCACCCGAGCTAGCCAAGAGTCTGGTTGGAGGGGCTTGGTTCATGACTTGAGACCTTTCAATGGGTGGTTCGGCGTGGGCGCCTCGATGGAGTAGTAGAACTTTCCGAGGGGAGAAGCAGTGGCCACGCAGGCATGAGCCCCGCTGTGACAGGGCCCCTCGTTCAAATGAATGCAAGAAATGAACATCATAATTTGTAACACTGCGCACGGGCCAATCGGAATCGTCTCGGCGAAATGTTCGCTCGAGAACCGAGCTCACCTCGATGCCAGCGATCACAAGCGATGAAGACGGCAGGTACGGTAAAAAAATGTGCACTATGAGATATGATCGTGAATAAAACTCATAATACTGGTTGGTTTTCAGGCAACAGCTTCTCGCAATGACCTGGACTCGAGCCAGCATCGAGTGAATCAGCAACTTAAGAGCAATGAGGCGGCAGTAGTGAAGTGGTCCAGCTTTCGTATCCCAGCACAAAGATGCTTTGCAAGGGCAACTGTAATGCTGTGTAGACTTTGCAATTAAAAATGGAGGCACCCATTGCCAGCAGCAACCTCACTGCACACCCAAGCCTCGTGATCTTGGTAGCCTAGAGCCGCATGCCCCCCACCACCCCTGCACAATCACATGCATATGACCTTTGTGAGTAGTGGCGCTTCGTCTTGCAATATGAGTGCAGATGACTGCTTTGCCACTGAGCCACGGCCTGCCTTGCCACGGCCTGCCTTGCCACGGCCTGCCTTGCCACGGCCTGCAGTCCGCATCTTGCGCGCTAAAACAGATGCACGCACGTGCACGCGTGCACAAACGGTTCATTTTGCCAACGTACTCTGCACTATCCGCCTGGTGACTCTGTGCTGCACAGCCACAAGCCACGTGCTGAACAGGTGACAGCAGGTCGCGACAGCTGGGTAACTGCACCTGTAACTGCTCACTGAGAGTTGCGTGTGACCGATCGGTGGTGCATGGCATTTGTGGCGGCTAAGGTTGTCATCCCTGTTTTATAATCTGAGGCCGGCTTGTCAGATCACCCGAAGGAAGCTTGCTACACTACACCCGATCTTGCATAACGTCAAGTGTAATCTACACTATGATTTCAACGCGGTCGGTGGGAGCACGTGTGCGTTCCAGCAACCACCATTGGCGGCACCTGGCAGCCTGTGCCCGCGTTGCAGCCACGGCGCGGCGGCAAGTGGTGGCGCGCGCGTCCGCCAGCACTGACCGGCTGCAGCGGGTGCTGTCAGACATCGATTCGATCAACTCCCAGGACCCACGCAAGACCACGTGGCAGGGGGAGGAGCTTCCGTACGAGCTGGCGTGAGTAGCCGGGCATAGGAAGCAACGCGCACAGTGGAAACAGCACCATGTGTCAATCTTTTGTGCAGTACCGCGCCCCAGCGCCGCCATTGGCTTGCCGGCGCTCTGCCATTTGATGTGTCCCTCCATATAAACACCTTGAGCTCAAGGCTTCAAGCAGCTCTGGAGCGTGCGAGTAGGCATTGAGGAAGCCCGTTGCCACCAGGCCACTCCCCTGCCAACTCTCCCTCCGAAGGTACTCCCGATGGCTCAGCGAATGGGTGGCGCGGCTGCAGCCCTCGCCATCCGACGAGCTGCTGATCGTGGCGCGCGGGCAGCACGTGGCGCGCTGGAAGTCCCCGCGCGACACCTACCCGGAGGTTTGAGCCCCCCGCAATTGCAGGCCGGACTGGATGCGTAGCAGTAGGGCTGGGGGCGCTGAGGTCGCGAGATCTGGCAACTCATTTTCAGGCCCGCGCTCCGGACGCAGCCGCGGAACGCATCCTCCAGCTCCTGCACTCACCTCCTTCCCCAACCTCCAGCAGTGCACATTTGCGGGGCCGCTCCCAACACCCCCACCACACGCCCTCTCGCCGCTCGGGATGCGCCTGACCCCCAACCCCTGCGCAGGGCCGCGCCGGCTACCTTAAGTGGCGCGCGGACCTGAAGCGCGCCCACGCCGACACTGTGGCCGGCCTCATGGCCGAGGCCGGGTACCCAGAGGCCGCCGTGTCGCGTGTGAAGCGCATGATCAACAAGCTGGACCTCATGACAGACGAGGAGAACCAGGTGAGTCCTGCAGCTGCCGCGCCGGGGCAGCGGCCGCGGGCTCAACAAGGGGTTGGTACTGCGTGGCCGCAGCGCGGCCTGGCGACCGAGGTTGGGGCGACAAGGGGGGGGTTGCGTGTCCGACGGCGCGGGAGGTTGGGGTTGGCGGGGCCGCCCAAGAGTGTCGATGCAGCCCATGGCAGGGCGCAGCAAGGCCGCGCCCGCGTTCCCCTGCACCGTTTGTATGTAGTGTGACCTGCGGTATCGAGGCCACGCGTACTGCCCAGCACCGTCAAGGTGGCGTGGGCAGCTCGCCACACATCCACTGCGGTGTCGATGTTCCACATGCTCCACGCCTCAACACCCCTCCAGGTTGTCGAGGACGCGCTCTGCCTGGTGTTCCTGGAGCACCAGTTTGCCGAGCTTCTGGAGAAGGAGGGGGCAGACAAGGCACGTGCCGGGGCAGGGGAGGGTAGAAGAGAAAGGGAGGGGTGGGCACCACAGCAAACCCAGCAGCGCGTGGCTGCGGAGGGCGACCGCGCTCTTTGCTTGGGTTGAGGGGGGGCCATCCTCTAGCGCGGCGCCCCGCAGGGCAAAGGCGTCGTCTGCTTGACCTGTAGAACGCATGCATGCATTGATCGCACTCGGCGCAAATCTTTACTGAGGAGCTGCCCTAACATGCCACCGCTGACTTGCTCCTGCGCAGATGGTGGACATTGTGCGCAAGACCTGGGGCAAGATGGGGGAGAAGGGCCGCGCCGCCGCGCTCAAGCTCGCGCTGTCGCCGGCAGAGGCGGACGTGGTGCAGCGCGCCCTGAGCGGTTAGGAGCATTTTGATGGCAGCGCCGGCTGCCCGTGGCTGGTTGTGAGTCTGTTTGTTTGTGGTGTGTGCAAGAGTGTGCATGTGTGCGCGCAAGTGCGTGTGTGAGAGCGTGCATGTCAGCGTCTGAGCACTATGGTGAAGTATGTGCACTGGAATGCTCATTTACTGATCAATGCATGTTGATATGGAGCTGATATTGATGCTGACGCTATCTGGATACAAACCAAATGACTTTCTGCTGCAATACATTGTGCTTTTGGGCAAAGCAGCGCAAGTTCGGGTCTGCTGCCGATGTAACAAGCAATGGGATACCGGGAATAAAGCGGCCCTGGGTGTATCTGGGGTGGAGCGTGGACGCCGCATGGCAACTTGGCCCATTGGCAGGCAATGCTGCATGACCATGTCCCGTGTGTGCACTCTGTGCCCGTTGCTGGTACGGTACCGGGAGTTGACCACGGCAGTGCATGCGGTATGTATAGCAGAAACACTTGCACGTGCGCATAGTCATCTAATCGAGCTGGTCCATTGGCATCTGCGTCAGCAATAACACTGTCACCGCACCGCGACAGATCTCGTTTTTCCAACCGTCGGCTCGCTCAATGAAGGCGCTACATAGGCCAAGCATGGTATCACTGACAGCTGCGACTGCTCGCGTCGTGCATGTGCCTTGTCACCGCATCTTGAATCACCGGGACGCCGCGGACCGCTGCGCCGCTTCCACGCGCAGCAGACGCGGGGTCCTCCTTTGCGCCAGCAGCAGCGGCGTCGCCGCCGGTGCGCCCCGACCCACCGTTACCCCAGCACCAGCGCGCCGCGGCCCTCTCGCGCCGCGCGCCGCTGGCGATGACGGGCCGCTGCCTGCGCCGCGCCCTGAGCGCAAGCCGTTGGTGGTGGTGGGCAGCATCAACGCGGACATAGTGTTGGCGGTCGAACGCATCCCCGCGCCCGGCGAGACGCTGGGGGCGTCCTCCCTGAGCTTCTTCCCGGGCGGCAAGGGCGCCAACCAGGCGGCGGCGGCGGCGCGCCTGAACTATCCAACATACTTCATTGGTGCGGGGCCGGCTGCTTGCCGGTGCGCTTGATGCGTGTTTGGCTGCGGCTGCCGCTATTGCTGGCTGCCCGAATGGGATGAAGCCGCCTTGCTGCCACAACAGCGGCCCTTCCCCCTTGCGGCTGCAAGCCCCCTTCGCCCCCCGGCTTCCCCCCTCGCGGCCGCACAGGCGCCACGGGCACCGACGCCAACGCCGGGCCACTGCGCGCTGCCCTGGAGGGGTGCGGCGTGCGGCTGGACCATCTAGGCGCCACTGAGGGCCCCAGCGGCACCGCCGTCATCCTGCTGCAGCCCTCAGGTGACCACAGGGTCCCCTAACCTCGGACCCTCCTCACACAACCACACCAACTGCAAAGCCAGCCCACACTTCAGCGGCCCGCCATCCATCTGGCAGCTGGAGGCCTGCTTTGAGGTGCACGCCAGCCGGACCAAATCTCAAATTATATCACCAGGTGCATGTGAGCCCCAATCACCACATGCGTCTGCGCTCCTCCCCCTCCTGCTCCTCGACCACTCTTTTTGCAGGCGAGAACAGCATCATCATAGTGGGCGGCGCCAACCAGGACGACCGGTCCTGGCGGCTGGCACCCGGCGCGCAGCAGCTGCTGCGCTCCGCGGGGGCGGTGCTGCTGCAGCGGGAGATTCCTGAGAAAGTCAATATCGCGGTGGCCAAGGTGGGGGCAGGTTGTGTCATTGGAGGGGGGCGGACCCACAATGCAAGGAGCTGCGAATCGAGTTGAAGTGGCTGGTCGACAAGCAGATAAGTGTGCAAGGGCTCTGCACGTGCCCAATCCCACATCCGAGCAGCCGGCAGTGGGCCCCGCGACACACGCCCTTCCATCCCGTTCACCCGCACAACCTGCGCGCGCCGCCACGCGCCACGCCGCGCGGCGCTGCGCGGCTCAGGCGGCGCGGTCCGCGGGCGTGCCCGTCTTTCTGGACGCGGGCGGCGTAGAGGCGCCTCTGTCACGGGAGCTGCTGTCCCAGGTGACCCTGCTGTCGCCAAACGAGACCGAGCTGGCGCGCCTGGCGCGGCGGCCCACGGGCAGCCTGGGGGAGGTCGAGGCCGCGGGGCGGGCGCTGCTTGGGAGGGGGGTGCCGCAGGTGCTGGTCAAGCTCGGTGGAGAGGGCTCCATGCTGCTGCAGGGTGCGGGGTGCGGGGG
>NW_014011747.1:0-2357 GCF_000611645.1 Monoraphidium neglectum
GCGGTGGGGAGCGGTTGGGGGTGGTTGGAGATGGGCGCAGCTTGCGTTGGATGCCGGTTGCGCGCGCGCCGCACATGAATAATGGGGGCCGGGCCTGTGCAACATTTTGTGCATTGGGAAGATGGAACATGTTGGAGACGACTGCGTTTTGGCGCTAACGATTTAGCAAGCTGCAACCATGTAGTTGGATCCTCCCCACGGTAATTGGAGCCTCAAAACTTTGAATGGAGCCTCAAAGCTGTGATTCGCGCCCCACAGCTGCACCCATGTAATTGAAAGGCCGCACAAAACCTCACACCTGACGAAAGAAAACACCATCTCGCGGATGCGGCGCTCGATGTCGGTTGGCTGGTCACCCACGGGCACCTTAGTCATGCCCGGCAGGTCGATGAGCGTCATGGTGCTGGGGGAAGAAGATGGGTCAGCGTGTTGGGGGTGCGGGTGGGTGAATTCGGGATGCCTGGGTAGTGGGGCAGAGCTGGGCAGAAGAGGTGAGTGATGTTTTCTTTGTTGGGGTGGTGAGGGGCAGGGGGAGGGCACTAGGGGTGGGGTAGGGTGAAGGGGGTGGGGTGCGGTGAGGCAGGCGCTGGGCTACAACAGAGGGATGCCCGCGTCACTGCAGCAGCACATGAGGGCAAAGAGTAGCCCCACGCATGTGCTACCAAAGGGATGCAAGCCCTGACCCACGAACCCCAACTGAGCGCGGGACACGGGGCAGCGCTCAGCCGAGCAAGGCGCGCCCAGAGCCTCCAGCCCCGCCGCGCTCACAGAACGTTGGGGGAGCAGATCTTCAGGCGGATGGGCTTGTCGCTGACGTTCTTGTTGGCGCCGGACACGCGGTCGGTCTCACTCTGGATCTCCTGCCTATCGGCCGGAAGGCGGGCGGGCTGTTGGCAGGCCAAGCCACGTGCGTGCTGCTGTCGCTTGCTGTCGTCGCCCACAGCAGCAGCTCGGAAGCATCCCAGCAGCGGCTTGCTGGGGCCGTGGTCCCAGAGGGGTGCGAATTAAGCACGCTGCCCTGGGGCAGGGCAGCCGCACCGCTGAAGCGCCCTCACCCTTGCGGGACAAAAGCAGGCAATCGCGCTGCTCCCGATGCGGCCGATAGACACTGGCAGGCAGTACCAGGCTGTTCACCTTATCCCATCAAAATCCGTGAAGATGCGTCCAGGCGCGTGCAGAAACTCCCCCCACTCCCGCGGCTGCCGCCCCGCCGCCGCGCCGCCGCCCCCGCCCCCGCTCGACGCCGCGCCGCCGTCGCTTGGCGCAGCCGCCCCCGCCGCTGGGCCGTCGCCGCCGCCGCCGCCGCCGCTGCTGCTGGCCGCATCCTTGCCACCGGCGGGCTGCGAGGGGACCTTAACCAGCTGTAGCACCAAGGGGCGGCGCGTGCAGATGTCCGGGCCCCTGGGCAGGAAGTCCCTCCCGACCTGCGGCGGCCATCACGCACATCATGGCATGGGCGGAGCGCGGTGGGTGCTCCGGGACGCCAAGACCAGGCGCGCGTCGCGCGGGCAGCGGCAGGGGAGCGCTGGCGGCGCAGGGGGTGCGGCGTCGGCGGGCGAGTGCGCTGCGGTCGGCCTGTGTGCAGCCAGGGTGGCCCGGCTGGGCGGGCGGATGGGCCCCATGAGCACCCACAGCCCACGCACCAAGGCTTCGAGGACGCTCGACTTGCCGCTGCTCTGGCTGCCCACCACTGCCACCTGGGGCAGCGCAAGCTTGAAGTCGAGGGTGACCTGCGGCGGGCCAAGGGGGCGTGGCCGAATGGTCGGGTGCCCCGCGAGTCTTGGTGCGCCGATGAGGTGTGCGCCCGGGCACCTGACGTTGCCGCATGCACGCGCCGACGCAAGGGCTTCAAGCCCCGAGTCGCTGTCACAGTGATGTACATCGCTGTAGAGAACGCATGCAAGGGGCAAAATCAGCCTTGTGAGCAGAGCGCTGTGCGCGGGGCCCCTAGATCGCCTGCCAACCTCTCCCGTCCTCCTTCCCTCCCTCAACAAACCTGGCTGAATATATCCTGCAGCCTGTTGATTACAGGGATCAGCGAGTCGCCGAGCACCTCCTGATCCTCCATGCTGGCTTTGTTGGATCGTTCGCCTCCTAAATCTACTGAGTAAGTGGAACGCAGCTTGCCAACCTCCATCGCTCTGCTCGGGGCAGGGGTGGTTGGTGCACTCCGGCGCCTTTGGTAGTTGCGCATGGGCGTGGACACCCGCAGTAACTGGAGTGAGTGAGGTCGACGAATGCCCGTTTGCGCGGGAAGCAGCCACCTGCATCTTGCGTCCCATTTTTGCCTCTCATAGACAGCTGTGACCACGGCACGTCTAGGGCCTGCTATATGGCTGTATCATGCAATTCAAGCG
>NW_014011747.1:3122-12264 GCF_000611645.1 Monoraphidium neglectum
CGTCTAGGGCCTGCTATATGGCTGTATCATGCAATTCAAGCGGTCGCCACTCAACAAACATAACCGCCTGTGCAGGTTTGTTCATTTTTGGTCAGCAACCTCTCCGGTGGTGTCGTCAATGTGGTTGTATCTTACATTTGGAGCATGAGTTACAACATAGCATCACCAGGGTCTGCATGCACAGCCATATCCGCTGCGGTCTGCCATACGAGTGGCCCTGCACACCCACGTGAGCCCGCGCAGAGGCTCTGTGCTGCATCTCTGCCAAGCCCTTCAGCCTTGACCTGCATACGTGCTCACAAACATGCAGGCGTCTGCCCTGCGGGGCGGAGGGCAGGTTGAGACCTGCGCCATCATGCGTCCGACCGCCAGCTTGGATTGCGGCGGGCTCTCGGGGTTCCCCTGGGCTGCAGCTTGTCTGGTGCTTGTTTGTCTGCCAGATCCTTGCACTCTGTGACTGGCCGCATAACTCATTCCTTACCTGCATTGATAAACGCCACGCAATGGATTACGCCACCTTGTGCGACCAAAAACCTCCAACCCTCAACACCACGTGCGCCAGCCGGCTACATGCGCGTGTGCGCGGACCCCATTGCAAGTGAACACAGCGTCACTCGCCGCGCGCGGATGAGCACGTATGATTGTCCTGGCTGCAGCAGCGCTGCTGCCTTCTTTTGCCTCTTCGGCGCCTGTGTGCCAGCGGGGCGCCCTGCCCATCGCGCTGCCAGCTCTAACCCTTGCGCCAACAGCGGCACGCATCTTGTAAGGCCATAGAGATGCTGATTCAAGGACATGCTTCCAGGTGACCTAATGAACGCACAACATATGGGGCTGCAGGCACAGGATCGCGCTTGCCCGCGTGGCAAGTCACCTGGTGACCCACGCGCATCGGCTGTGCAGGGAAGAGGCCGCATATGCAATGACAAGGCAATCCTACACATGTAAATATTCATAACTGCGGCACAGGCACGGATGTGGGGGCTTGCTCAGATCCCGCGACTTCGTGCCGGGCAGAGGACGCACAGGGCGCTGGCACGCGGCTTCTCATCAGTCACACATGATTTTTACAGCGAGATCAGGGCAGCAGGAGGAGCGTTCAAATGGCTTTGCGACGGGCAGTGGCTCGAATCCACCTCTGGGAAGACAGTAGGCGTCATCAACCCGTCCACTCGCAAGAAAGACTTCGATGTCCAGGCGTGCACGCAGCAGGAGGTTGATGCGGCGTTCCAGGCGGCCAAAACGGCGCAGCGCTCGTGGGCGTCGACGCCGCTGTGGCGCCGGGCCCAGCTGCTCCATCGGGTGGCAGAGCTTATGAGGCAGCACGCACAGCCGATTGCGGACAGCCTTGTGCGCGAGGTCGCAAAACCGGCCAAGCAGAGCCTGGACGAGGTCGTCAGGTGGGGGGGAACGCATTTTTCCAGATGGGCTGCTTGAATGCAGAGGGTGGGTTGGAGGGCGCTACAACATCCCCGAATTCGGATCAACGCGCAGCGCGCACACATGCACATACACATGCGTGCTCGTGCATCCAGGTCTGCCGACCTCATAGACTACACGGCGGAGGAGGGCGCGCGCGCCCTGGGGGCAGGGGAGCTGCTGACCTCGGACTCCTTCCCGGGGCAGACCCGCAACAAGCTGTGCCTCGTATCAAAGGTGGCTGCAGTGCAACGCAGTTGCGGGGCCGTGCAGCAGCAACCCCGGGGCTCGAAGCGGGTCCCCGCAGCGCTGGGGGTATCCTCGCGGGCTGGCGGCATCAGCAATCCATGTGCGACTCTCCCGGCTGATCGCTGCTGCCGGCCAGCCCCAGGCGCTGCCGCACGGCTCAAGCGAGCGCACACACGCATCAGCACGCGTGCACACACACAGCTGCATGGGATCACGCCAGACGCTCGCGCGGCCTGCACTGCACGCGATCACACATACACATGTACATGCAAATGCACATGCACACATATGCTCTGGCGGGCCCTCGCAGGTGCCCCTAGGCGTCGTCCTCGCGATCCCGCCCTTCAACTACCCAGTCAACCTCGCCGCGTCCAAGCTGGCGCCCGCCCTCATGGCGGGCAACGCGGTCGTGCTCAAGCCGCCCTCCCAGGGCGTGGTCGCTGGGGCCCACATGATGCAGTGCTTTGCAAAGGCGGGGCTGCCCAAGGGCCTCGTCAACATGGTCACTGGCAAGGCGGGTAGTGGCGAGCTGCAGCAATAGGGGGCCGATTTCCTCAGGCCCGCAGGAGTCCCCGAGCTCGTGCGGTTGCGGGGCGCTGGCGGCCGCGCGGGTCGGGGCTGGGGGTCCGGGTTGGCCCACTGCTGGCCGTCCGGAGTTTGGGGCTGTGTCGCGCCTGCCTCCGACACCTAGATCCGGCCATACCCCGCGGCCTCCTTGGGCCTGTGACTTCAGCCGAGCTCGCCACTAGCGCTTTCACAATCCAGTAATCGGCAGCCGCCGTGAAACCCGCCGCCGCTGGCCCTCGTGACCGCTGCCCCTCGTAACCGTCAGCAACCGTCATTGGCATTACCTGATCGACATCTGGTGGACCCCCGAAACCCTGATCCCCGCACCCAACCGACATAACCGCCGCAGGGCTCGGAGATCGGGGACTACCTGACGCTGCACCCGCTGGTCTCCTGCATCAGCTTCACGGGGGGCGACACCGGGATTGCGATCGCGCGGCGCGCGGGGATGGTGCCGCTGCAGATGGAGCTGGGCGGGAAGGACGTCTGCATAGTGTGCAGGTGGGGCAGGGGTGGAGTGGGTGTGCGTTGATGTGTCTGTGTAGATGGTGTGTGTTTGTGTGTGTGTGTGCGTGTGTGTGTGTGTGTGTGTGTGTGTGTGTGTGTGTGTGCACGTGCGCTCATCTTGACTCCTGTGATTCATGAGCAGCCACAATTGTGTCCCTTCCTCAGCAGGCAGAGGCGCTGCGCCCCTCCTCCGTCAACCAAGCATCTGGACTGCCAAATGCGACCCTGCTCTGAATCCTTGCCAGCCCCGCGCGCGGGGCGCCCTCGCCCTCGAAACTACTACGCAACTACTACGCATCACCCTAAACTATCTTTGGCCCTGCTGCCCCCGTCGCAACAACGCTGTCGCCTGTTTCTGCCGGCAGCGACGCTGACCTGGACTTGGCGGCAAAGTCGATCCTCAAGGGCGGCTTCTCATTCAGCGGGCAGCGCTGCACTGCGGTGAAGCTGGTGCTGGTGGTCAAGGAGGTTGCGGATGCGCTCGCCGCAAAGGTGAGGGGCGAAGGAACAGGACAGAAAAGAGAGTGGGTCCGTCCCGGTGTGCCGCAGTGTGGGCTTGCGGGCGCGTCGAGGGGGGAAGGGACGAGGCAGCGGCGGGTGTGCGGTGGGGGGACTGGGCGGCGGGGTTGGAAGTCGTCGGCACTGCGGGTGGCCACCAACGGCACGCCGAACCATCCTCTCATCCTTGATGTGCATGCGTTTGCAGGCATGCGAGCGCATGTATGCACTGGCCCATGCGCACATGCGCAAACACACACACACACACGCGCACACACACACACACTTACACACACACACGCACACACACACACACATGCACACACCCGTACACATGTGCACACACACACACCCGATCAGGTGGCTGCAGGCGTGGCCAAGCTGACCGTGGGCGACCCCAAAGACGATGTTGACATAACCCCTGTAATCAGTGACAGCAGCGCGGACTTCATTGAGGGGCTGGTGGAGGACGCCAGGGCCAAGGGGGCCAAGTTCCTCACACCCTACAGGAGGTGTGAATGCGTGTGAAGGGGGGTTGCACGCGCGCGCGCGTGTGTGTAAGTGTGTGTGTGTGTGTGTGCGCGCGTGTGCGCACGCGTGCGCATTGCGGTGCGTGGGGGAAAATGAGCGTTCTGAGCGGCGAAGAGGAGGGCATCAAGCGGGCACCCGAGGGGCATCACGCGGGGGCCCAGCAGCGTGACACACCAGGCCCGTCCCATCGAGCGGGGCGCGCCGCAGCTCGCCGCACTCCCCGGCTTCCCCTGCGCGCCCTCCGCCGGCCCTTTTGCCCCGAACCGCCCTCCTCTCCCTGATTATTCGCGGCCGGCCGCCGCGCCCTGCCAACGCCGACGCTGCGGCGTGGCCTTGCCGCAGGGAGGGCAACTTGATCTGGCCCACCCTGCTGGACCACGTGACCCCCGAGATGCGCATCGCCTGGGAGGAGCCCTTCGGCCCCGTGGTGCCCATCATGAGGGTTGACTCGGTTGACCAGGCCGTCGCGCACTGCAACGCCAACAACCTCGCGCTGCAGGTGGGCGGGCGGGCGTGCAGGAGCGCATAGGCTCGGGGGGCAGCGGTGCCATCTGTGGTTGAAGCTCCCGCGACGTGCGGCCCCTGTGGTTGCGCTTGATCATGAACATGCGGCCGGCCGGCCCCTGCGTGCACGGGCGCGCCCTCGCGCGCAGCCGGCGGGCCAGGTCGAGTCCCCCTGACCCCTGTTGCCTCTGCCACGCCCCCTCTGCATAGGGCTGCGTGTTCACGCGGGACGTCAACAGGGCGATCGCCATCAGCGACGCCATGGAGACCGGCACAGTGCAGGTGGGCGGCTCAATCGCCAATCAGGCCTGGGCCCGCCAGGAGAACTGCGCCCCCAAGAAACGCGCTGGGCTCGGCCGCCGCGTCGCCTCTAGCGCAAGACGCAGCGGCCGTCAGCTGCGGGGCGCCGCTGTCCCCTGGCGCTGTGTGTGCGCGAGGGTGCGCGCGAGGCCCCGCCCTCGGGCGCGCGCCGCGCCTGGTCCCGACGGTCCCGTCAGCCGCCCCGCCCCAGCCAAAGTCTATCGTGGCCTCGCGCTTCCCTACTGCTTCGGCGCCGCGCGGCCCGCTTACTCACACACAACCGCGCCGTCCCCCCGGGCCCCCGGCTGCGCATCGCCCCTCCTGGCAGATAAACGCTGCGCCGGCGCGCGGCCCAGACCACTTCCCATTCCAGGGCTTCCGCGACAGCGGCATCGGCAGCCAGGGCATCCGCAACAGCCTCGCCATGATGGTCAAGATCAAGTCAACCGTCATTAACCTCGACAAGGACTCTTACGCACGGGGGTGATCTTGCGCGGTATGGGAGGCGTGCGTGTGCACGCGCGCATTGGCGCCGCGCGAGCTCGCGGATTTGAAGGACCTGGCCGGCGCTGATGGCGGGCGCGCCACCAGTGGTGGCGGCCTCGAGCCAGCGGGCCGTATGTGTTGTCATCCCCTGTTTTGTCCAGTTTTGGGGGACATCGGTTGAGTGCGACACTGCGTGAGTGGTTTTGAGAGAGCGTGGCCGGGAATGGAAATGCGTCCTGCCGCCCACCCATGTGAACCGCCAGGAGCGCCCCGCGGCCTGTGCAGGCATGCATGAGGGCGCCACGACTGTCTCAATGGCAGCGCGTTTGTTCCCACTGGCTTTTGTGTTTTTTGTGCACTCGCTCGCGTCTCTGACCTGACAGCATCACCGGGAGCCCTCTCCTGTATATGCATTTTGAATGGTTTGTGGCTTATTCGATGCTTCCTTTGCTTGACCCGCCCTTGCTCCCTCCGGCGCGAGGCCTGCATGCTGTGCCCACAGCCAAACAGCAACAACGCCCCGGCGTCGCGCACGCGCATGCCGGCAGATCGTTGCAACTTGACGCATTGTCTCCCCCGCGCGGCACCGAGGCAACCCAGCTTGCCCCAGCGTGCGTAGGCTGTAACGCGCATCTTCTCCTGCCACTCTTCTCCAATCTGTCTGGGGTCAGCAGGCTGGTCGCTCGTATTCTTGCCTGGCAGGGGTGGTCTTTTGTTGGGGCAAGTAGCGCTTTCCCGTCTTGTGATCTCTGCGGGCGCCTACGGCGATGGCTGCGCTGCCAGCGGCAGCCCAGGGGCAGGCAGCGCAGGGCAATATCTGCATTGGCAGCTGATCTTGGGGCTGGGTGGAACTGGCAGGAGTGCATGCAAACATCTGCAAAACAGCAGCAGCAGCAGCAGCAGCAGCAGCAGCAGCAGCAGCACTCGCAAGCCGTTGTGGGTTGTCATCAAGCACGAGCCTGCTGGTACGATTATGTGTAGCTTCTTGAGGGGCATTCTTGGGCTGGCACTAAGACCCCTGGCTCTCCAGAACACGTCATTACTTCCTTGGTGATGTGGCCCTTCCCCCCTTGTCCCCAACCTTGAGAGATGCGCGTGAGTTACAGCAGGTCACTGCCACGCAGACGCATGCCAAAAAGTTCTGCAGGCGGTGGTGCTGAACCGCCGCAGCAAGTTGAAGAAAGGTCTCTGATACGATGCCTGCCCGCCTGCCCGGGCAAGGAACCTCCTGGACTCTACAAATGATGAAAATCGGCAAGGAATTGTTGCAAGTCATTTTGCTGCTGATGTGCGGCGGCGGCAACGGCCGCGCACACACTGGCCGGCGAGAGATGTGATGCCAGCAGTGCTTATGGGGGCAAGAAATGTACAGTTTGTATAGCTTCCTGGAGTCCTGGTGGGTTGAGTCAACGGCAAGCAATGTTGTGGTGAGGGGCATATATAAGCGGATCAAAGCCATGATCGCCAAGGGATGGATGGGCAGCAGCTGATGGTGTTTGGAGTCGAGGCCTGGCCTAGCGTGTGCAGGCCGACGGGGCGTTTGCTTGCAACACCGACCGACGCAGCTCGGGGCTGCGAGGCGTGCGACGCCCAGGCCCCAGCGAGGAAGACCAGGCGGCGGCGCCTGCAAATCGAATACGGGTGCAAGCAAGGGTGCGACCTCCTGCAAGGGCCGGGTGCGCGTGGTGGCGCGAGGCTCATCCATCCGGCAGCAGGGGTTGGGAGTCTAAAAACTCAAAAGCGGCAAAAGGGGTCTAGGCAAAAAAAGCGGGTTGGCGGCAGTTCTTTCCACGTGCGTTGCTGGCCGGCAGTGTGTGTTGGTGCATTTTTTCGGGCCGGCGACCCTTCCAATCGGAAGGGGCGCGGCGATCAAAACCCTGCTCAAGTGTGTGGAGGTGAAGTGAGCATATCAGCGGCGCCGTGCCCAAGCAGCAAGGGAATGGACGAGAAAGCGCCTCGCAGCGCCAACACATGAAAGCGTGCATGCTGCAGCGCGCGGCCGGCAATGCGGCGTCTCTGCGAGACCGAATGAAGCGGGTTTCCGCGTGCGCGTCACCGTATCCGCTTCGTGCAGGTGGGCCCCCAAAAAAATGGCTGCCACGCTGCTCGTGCTGTGCAACTGCTGTCATCTCTTCTGGCGCCTCGGTAGGGCTCAAGTGAGCCCTGGCGCCGGACGCGCACCCGGGCGCCCCCGGCCACCACCTTGCGCTGCGCGGCAGCAAGCAGAAGGAACTCGGCAGACGCACGCGTGCGTCGCGGCTGGTGGCTGCGTTGCGTTGCAGGGGCGCGCACAGCAGTGACGGCGCCCCGCGCCCCCAATCGGGGGCGCGGTCGTCGTGACGACCGCGCGCCCTTGATGATCATCAAGGGATTCAGTTGGCCAGCAGCCTCCTGGCGCTGTAGGGGCAGGCCATGGACAGGTACTTGGCCGCGCACTCCAGGCGGAAGGTGTTGATCGAAGTGTACTGCGCGGGTGGAAAAGGGTGGGAGCAGAGTCGCGGCAAGCTTAAGGGGGCAGGACACGGCCGCATGCGTGCAATTATGTAAGGCTGTGGCAGGCCAGGAAACGGGCGCTGTTTGTTGTAGTTTCCTGCTTCCGCAGGTAAAACACATACATGATCAGGCCAGAGCAACGCCTGTTGGCAGCAGGGTGCCAGGAAGGAAGTGATCAAGCGCTGTGACAAAGGCATGGGAAGCAAGGGGCAAGGGCAGTGAGCGGGCGCTGCAGCTCAGACAGCGCACCTTGTAGATGGACTTAACGCCCCAGGTGGACTGGCACTTGCACACGGTCTGGAAGAAAGTCGTGCCGGTGCTGGAGCTGCCGTACTCAACTTGCCACACGGGCAGGTTGGCTGCGAAAGGTGCAACGCCGGGTGTCGGGCAGGCATCCGATTGTGAGGGACACATCTTGCTTCGTAGCGCGACAATCAGGGCTGCCTACTAGGTCTGCCAATTTATCTGTTGCCTGATTATTGGCATTGTGAGGAATTTCGAATGTTCAAAGCAGGCGCACCAAGGTTCTTGAGGCTGGTCACACATACACCCAGCAGCGACCGGTCAAACGCGGTCAAACAAGTGTGTGCCGAACTCACCGAGCTTGGCGGGCTTGTACAGGCCACACTCTGAGTACTTCATGCACTCCCTGCATGGTGGCGCGGCAAACGCACGGGCTGCTGTCAGCCGCAAATCAAGCACGAGTCCTGCACCCCACCATGCCCAGATGCATCTGGCTGGGCCGACCAGAGCCAGAGCCAGAATCCCATCTCCATCCCCTCTGCCTGGGCGCACTTAAAGCAGTCCCCAGCGACTCACTCGTTGACGAAGAAGTCAAAGGAGGGCAGCAGCTGGCCGATCTGGTCAAGATCGTTCATGAGGCCAACAGACAGACCCAGGTTGTGAGCCGCGTTGGCCAGGAATGTGTTGTAGCTGATCTGGTCGGCCGCAGTGAGGCCCACGCCGTTGGCATTGGCGTAAGCGTCGAGGCCTTCCGGCACCGCCGCCACAAAGCCCTTTGACTTGCACAGCTCCAGGCGCTGGGGTGGCAGTTGAGCGAGCCGGACCATTTTGTCAAGGTGAGTTGAAAGCTGAGGAACTTGTATGGCAAGGTTAGAAGGATGCGTCGAACTTCTGCAGTTACGCACGGCGACAAAAACACGTCCCATCCCTCTGGCTACTGCAGCGTGCCCCCTCACCTTCTGCATGATAGACCGCACGTTGGACGAGCGGATGTCCAGCCACGCTGACGCCGGGTGGTCGGCGGCGGTGAACAGACCAGAGTCCGGCTGCCAGTCCTCGTAGGTCCCGGCGTTGAAATGGCAGACCGCGTAACCGCCGTTGGCTGCGATGCCGGCTGTCGTCGCGGCGCTGTTGAGGAAGAGGTCGATCACGTAAACGCTGGCGGTTGCGACCCACATGGTGGCGGGCTTGAACTCTGCTGACGTCATGTACTGCCACCCCAGGTTGTCGGAGGCCTTGGGCCGCCACCAAGAGGAGGTGGCGATGGGCGAGGGGCTCGGGGACGGCAGGGGCACCGCTGAGGGGCTGGGTGACGGGCTGGGCACGGGCGAAGGGGAGGGGCTGGGGG
>NW_014011746.1:0-1421 GCF_000611645.1 Monoraphidium neglectum
CGTTGATGTTGCTTGGAATGGGGTGGGTAGGGGTGAAGAGTGTGCCGTGCCCGAGCCGAGATGGCCAGCCAGGCTGGGTACCGTGCCGTCAGGAGTCATGACCCTCCTGAATGACCCCACCAGCTAGCCCCGCCGGCTGGCGCCCCTCGTTGGTGATCTGATCCACTGCACGGGCAGCAAATCCGCCCAACTGATTGGGTTGTTACCCCGGCCCGCCTTTGTGCCCCCGCCTGGGGTGGCCGCACCTGGCCGGTCCCTGAGAGCTTGACTGCGATGATGTTGATGGGAAATATGGCGTGGTTCTTGTCGAGGCCGACCACGCTCCTCTGCTTGTTGAGGATGTGCGGCTCACCCGACTGGACGTAGCGGGTGATGTAGCTGCGAGAGGGGGGCGCGGGTGGCAGGGTGCAGGGCAGGTGGGTCGGGAGGAGGCCAGGGGTAGTGGAGAGTGGTGGGATGCTCTTTTTTGGGGTGGGAGGGATTGAGGAGTTCAGGAGGGGGAGGCAGATGCAAGGCGCATTGGCTGGGACGGGACCACGCGTGTAACAACAGCGGGCGACCAGGCTCCAGGAAGGTGTGGACCCAATGTGCTGGCTAAGATGAGAGGTGATACAAAGGGCCCGCCCTCTTAAGTGTTGCGCATGTTAACGCTGCCTTGCTCGCCCTGTGTGGCGGCCACTGAAGGGTTGAGGCATGAGGCACGAGACCTGGGGTACGAAGTTTTGAGGAAGAGGTGAAGGGTGGGTTGGTTGCAGATGACTGCAGTGCGAAGGCAAGGCCCTTTGCAACTACCAGCCAACCCCAACTCGGACAACGCAGTAGTCCAGTCCAGAGTGGCCCCATGCCTCCCGACTTCCCAATTAGACAATGTCAGCTATGCAAACCACCCCGCTTCAAAGGCTGCAACTCCAACTAAAAAACACAGGTCTGACTCCACTAGCGCACCTCTCAAGTTCCCAACCATTAAACCAAACAACCTCCATGCACGCCCCGCCCCAACAGCCGCCCCGCCCCCTCGCCTCACATTCTTCGACTCCAGCTCGCCCTTTGAGTACCCAAACATCTCAAAGGCAGCCCTGTTGACGGCCATGATCGTGCCTGCGGTGTTGAGCACTACGATGCCGTCACTCTTCTCGTCAACTGCACCCAGGGCCTGCAAGGAGGTTGGCGGGGAGAGGCGCGCATGCGCGGTTGCCGCAAACCTGGCGGGTTAAATTGTGGGTGCTCGCGCATGTTCGAGCTGCTGTGGCTGAGCGTGCTTTGTATCACCACGCTGGTCGCAGAGGTGCGTGGCATACCCCATTCGAAGGAAGCCACCTCAGCGCCAGGACAGTCCATCGCCCGAGCCTGCCCCGGCCTCCCTGCTGCAGATGAGCCAGCCGTCCAGGCACCACCCCACCACCCCCCTCTCCACCCCCTTC
>NW_014011746.1:1975-2653 GCF_000611645.1 Monoraphidium neglectum
TCCCCGCACCTTGAGCCCCCCGTCCTGCTCGCTGCCTGACGCGCCCCCTATGAGAGCCAGCAGGCTCTCCCCCATGCCCTGCTTCATGGCTTCTGCGTAGTACCTCTGGGCCACGCTGGGCTCATTGCGCACCCACTCTAGGAAGCGGCCGTAGATCTTCAGCAGGCGCCCGTTGGAGGGATACCGCTCCAGGACCCTGGTTCGAGGATGGCGTGCGTTGGGGTTAAAGGTGGGCAGAGGGTGGCAGGGGCAGGAGGCAAGTCAGGTGGGAGGCACGTGAGTGCGTGCGTGTCTGGAGGACGCTTGGAGAATGTATCATGTTCCATGTGCATTTTGCCTGCCAATATGGCTTCGACCCTGAATCGTCCAACAGTGTCGGCACATCCAGCTTGCATGCCATAAACCCCAGGGAACACCAGACCCCTTGCCTCCTCAATTGCCCTAACCCCCCTTGGTGGGCCTACCTGCGGTATATCTGCGCAGCCTGCTTCTCTGCCTGGCTCATGACGGCAAAGCTGGTCTGGAGGCTCTTGAACGCGACAGTGTCGTGGAGCAGCGCCTGCCAGAACACGCGCTGGGCGTTCAGGGCCAGGCGGTGCGCCCGCACACACGCGCGGTAGTTGCTGCGGGTAGGGGGCAGGGGGGGGGTCACATGCTCTCATGTGCCTGCGCTCGTAT
>NW_014011746.1:3460-12167 GCF_000611645.1 Monoraphidium neglectum
TTTGTTTGAAAGGGATGAGGGCTGGTCTGGGGGTGCGGCATGGGGAACGACGGCAGCGTGATGCGCTTCACCGTGGGTGTGTGTGAAGAGACCAGAGGAGAGTTGATGGTCGACAGGTGGCCATGGTGCTCGCCCAAGGTCCAACCGGCGGCCCTGTGTGCCGCCCCATTGCGCGCACCTTGAAGATGAAGAAGCGTTCTATGGTGGAAGGGTTGGCCTTGACGGCCAGCTGCAGCTGGGTGCGTGCGGCGTGACCATCCTTGCGGGCCTGGGGGATTTGGGTGCGAGTGGGTGAGGGTCACCGGGGAGTATGCTGTGCAAATAGGGGGGGGTTGTACATGTCGAAGTCAAGCTGCAGTACATCAAGGTTGACGCTGCAACCTGACAACCAGCTGTGGTGTAGCCCGAGTATTGGCAGCCTGCACTGCCGGGGTTGTTAGGCCCTGGATACTTCCACCTGACCCACCCAGTGTGCCCCGCTCTTGCGCAATCTCAGGCCCACCTCTATTTGAAAGTTGGCCAGGGCGATCATGAGGGTGGCGCTGTTGGGGAAGCGCGCCAAGCCGCACTGCACACAGCGGAAGCGTCGTGAGGCCATAGTCTGTAGAACAGGTTGAGCTCAGGTACATGCACTGCCTGCTTACATGACAGGATGCCCCCCCCCTGCCTCAAAACCTTGAAAACACACAACATTCCGTTCCCGCCTCCCCTTGGAACCTCCTCCTCCACCTGTAAGCTTGCCATTCCACCCTGAATTCAGGCACATGCTTCCCGATCTCCTGGGACCCACATGCACGTTTCACATGCTTGGTACGCCACAGCACACCCACAACTCAAACAAGCTCGCATGTCCCTGGATCCTCCACCCACGCGACTCACACCTTGCACGTGAACTCCCCCAGGGCGCAGGCCTCCTCATCAGGCTGGCCGTCCTCATCCCACTTGCGCATGACACGCGCCAGGATCTCCACCTGAGGGCGCGGGTGGTGGTTTGTTTTCGTTTGAAACACACACACGTTGTTTGCGTGATGCACATAGAAGCGAACATTGGTGAGGCGCCAAGAACGGCGTTATGATGCAACATGGTGCCCACCCACGGCAAAAGAGCAAGGAAGCACGCAAGTAAGCAAAGCATGCAAGCATGAAAGTAGATGACACGTGTACGGCGGTTGACGGCGTGGCTATGCAGCTGTGGCTCTGTTGCATTCCCCGCACTGCTCCTTGCAGAAAAGGCGTATCTTTGTGCGGCAGGCTTGTGTGACATGATTATGCGTTCAATGACCGCCAGTACGTCATCCGGCTGACTTTCACCCATGCGTCATCGCCCCCCCTGCCCACCCTGTACACTGCGCCTCAGCACTCACTAGTTATTCATGCTGAGCACAAATACATGACGGTCCAGCAGCGGCATGCCCATCCCATTGCATCGCCTTGCACAACACGGTTGCGGCGACAACCCCGCGTCCCGCACCTCTGTGGTGCTGGAAAATCGGTACACCTTGCCCAGGTTGCGCAGCGCCTCGGGGTCGTCTTTGGCTGCGCGCAGCACCTTCAGCGGCCGCCGCAGCCACCACAGCCGCGCCGCGCTGGCGGCCGCGCCCAGCAGCACTGCCGCAAATATGCCGTACAGGACAGCCTGAGGGTGAAAGTTGTGTTGATGTTACCGTGTGGTTGTGTCAGCAGGGGGGGGTTAGCTGGACCATATGACACTCTAAGCTGCTTTGCCAGGTCAGTCCCCTTGACATGTTGATTCCGGCCGGCAACTACGCCGCAGCAGCCACATGCCTACCTTTCCCCACCCTGCCTACAACTCAACAAGCCCCTCCCCGGACCGCCTCACCCATGTGATATGTTCTCTCATTGCGGGGTTATCAGGGTACTTGTATGTCACGACATTCTAGGAGGGAGGGAGGGGGCCGAGGAGGACGAGACGAGGGGGGGCCAAGTTGTGGGAAGGGGGTGTTAGGTGGCAAGACCAAGGAGGCGCGTGTTGCGATCCCGCTAGCTGGTTTCTCAGGCTTCAGGGTGTTGCGTGCCACCAGGGCGGCGGCAGTGCACTGCGCTGGGCCTTGTGGCATTGCGCTCGGCTATCGGGCGGCCTGCTGGTGGCGACACCCTTTGCAAGTGAGTATCCACACCCTCATCACGCCAAACGAGTCCGTTTGCCAAACGCGTTTGCCCACATACCACACCAATTTGCAAGTGATTCTGATGTCCAAATGGACTCTGGATCTTGAACATACAGAACCAATTCAAAACGAGCATGCTTCTCCCCAACCCTCCTGAACACACATCCTGTCTCTCCGGGCACCCACCAGCAAAATGCAGGTGTAGACATTGCCGGTCCAAAGCCCGTTCCAAACGTGGTTGACCCAGTCGTTGTAGTATGATGCCTGGTATGTGTTGAGGGGGAAGGTCAAGGTTTCAGGGTTCAGGAGTTGAACTTGACGACTTGGCAGTGGTGATGGTCGGGGTGGGGTGAGGTGGGCACAGTGTGTGCGCTGCTTTCAAGTCCAGCAGCAGTCTGTGGCTGCTAGAAAAGGCGCAAGCACAGGTTTGCAACCGTGCCATGAGTTCGGCAGTACCCCCTTGGTTAAACTCCCTTTCGCTCAACCAGCCATCATCTGCAACCACGCTGAGACAATCCACAAGTAAGCCCCCTCTCCTCAGTTCCTGACTGCAATCCCTCCCTTTTCTCCTCTCTGCTGCCGCAACCCCTCCCCCATCCCACCGCCATGATCATCTGGTATGTTATGTAGCCGGAGCACACCGCCATCACAACACTTTGAAGCTTGGGGTTTGAGCCGCCAGCGGTGGACAGTACGACCATCACCATCTGCATGTAGTGGGTTATAATTTGGTTGTTGCCGCATGTCAGCCAGCAGCAACTGCAACGGCGGCGGAGATTACAGGGCAATAGCACCATGTCGCGCTTGGGTCCTGGACCTGGGAGTTGTCAACATGCAGCAGTGGGCCCACCTTGAGCGCAAGGGTTGTGAGGTTGGTGATGGCGGCGGGTGTGGCCAACATGTTGCGCGTCAAGGGGTTGAGGTCGCAGTCCCCCACTGACTGCGCAATATGGGGCGATAGAATGACAGGAGGTGGATTGCGGAAAATTTTGGGGTGCAGGACAGAAAATGGGGTTCTGATGAGACACATACAGGAAATGTAGAGGTTAACAAGCAGCCAAGCGTTTGTGTCACCATTATTACAGCCCTGTTGCCCAGCAGCAGCGGTGACGTGAGCTATGAGTCGTGCGATGGTGCGTGCGGGACATTCCGTCACGCGCCTCTCCAATGCCCCCCCTTCCGTTACCCATCTCCCGCGCCCAGCCAGCCCACCAGCCCGAGGCATGTGGCCATGAAGGTCAGGGTGACCACGACGGCAAAGGCCATGTGCGCCAGGTGGGGCATGGTCACGCAGGACTTCTCAAAGACGATATGCGTTACGCTGGACATCACAGACACCTCCTCCCAGTGGCATGCAAACCTGCATTGCATAATGTGAGAGGGATCCGTATACAGTCCCCTGTGGGGCTGGCGCAGAAATCATTGGCTACGCATTGTTGGCACCCTCAGCTGCCGCTGCTTCTTGATCAAGACCCAGCCAGTACAATCCCCTCTATTTGGCTCCTTCACACACATGCCTATCGTTGTGCCGTATGGCAAAAAAAACCAATTGCATGTGTCACCCTGTATGACCACCCCCCTCACATGAAGACCAGGAAATCCAGGATGCTGGGTGATGAGTGTGCATGTGGTTGCGTGTGCAGTTCATGAGGGCAGGATAAGAAAGGACTGCATCGCAACAAGATGGGCATGCCAGGGGCACAAGGTGTAGTCGCAGTCGCGCAGCCGGTATCGCACGCTTGTGCACATGCACGCCATATTGGAGATCGCCCTCATGCCTTTGGCACCAATGGAGCGATTGGCTCCTGTCATCTCCTCCAGCCCATGGGCCTCACCTGACCCATGCCACACTGTACATGATCAGTGCCAGCAGCTGCATGAACTGGACCAGCCTGAGGAGGGGTGAGGAGGTGCAGGGTTGTACGAATAGGTGGCTGCTGTGCCACCAAACGCGCAGGAAATGTAGTGGCCAGGGCCAGCCAGCAGTGACCGCAGTCGTCCGCCACAGCTGAGTCTGACATGTTGCAGCGCGATACGGCTGGGGGATTTCTCATCTCTTGGTACCCTGGAGGGGTGCCATAACCTCTGCAGGCCTGCCGCACCTGGCCAGCCAGCCACCCATACTGCTGTCATCCTTTCTTAGCACCTGCTTGTTGTTGGGATGTGTGTGTGCGTGCGTGTTCTTGCGTGCGCCCTTGCTGCGTGCGTGCGTGCAATGTGCCAGAGAGCTCAAATGCAAACTGTCTTCACGACACCTGACAAGCAGGACCAGTGCGAGCGCCGCAAAGTGCCACTGCGCTCCTGCTTCGGTGCCACTGGTTTATCCCTGTGCCCCTGTCAGAGCACCCTCCCCTGCCACAAGCGGGGTGGCAGCCACCACATACATCCATCCTTGATGCCGAATGCCGCAATGACCAGCTAGATTACCCACCACAGCAACGTATGCTGTCAATGCAAGAGAGATAACAATGGTCGCCGCGATGATGTAGAACACCACAATCTGTAGGTTTAGAGACGGCACAAGGAGGAAACGGCACTTGGGGGCTGGGTGCTGGGGACTGATGGATGAAGCGGGATGGAGGGGCGAACGGCAGGCGGCACTCGACGCTGGTGACTAGCACAGCCGAACCGCCAGCGGCCGCACTGCAAGGGATTGGGTTAGATTCCTCTGCATCAATCGGCCGAACGCCACACCCTGCACATCACCCCTCCATCAAAACGCATTCAGTCCTCGCAAATCAACACATGCCGCGCAACCCAGCCCCACTCCATTGACCCCAAGCCGTGCCTCACGTAGGTGTTGTATCCCTTTGGCAGCACCAGGAATCGGAACAGCACCCAGCGTATGACCTTGAACGCCGCCAGTTCCCTGTGGACCAGCCACCTGGCAGCGGCAAGCAAGCAAGCGTGGTGGGGCAGGTGGGGGGGTTTGTGAGGTGTTGCGGAAGGCACCAAGAGCCTGGGGCAGGGCATCCAAAGGCGGCGGGGCTGTAACAAGTGCAGCCCTGTGTTTTCCGCTAGTCTCCCTGCGCCCACTGCCTCGTGGCTTGTTGGACATCGGCCTGCGATCACCCGCTGCATGCACCCTCATGCTAGCACGCCTGCAGCTCCCTGCCGCCATGCCTCCCCTGTCAGTGCCCTAGCCAAGACTGCCGCTCCCTGTGCCGGCACGTGGTTAGAGCTTCCAGTTCTTGACGCCCACCATAAACCTCCCTCAGCACTCGCCGCCTCAATTGTTCCCAGCCTCTAATGCACCCTGTGCCTCCTTCCATGCGCAGAGGCACTTTGCATGCGCGGTGGATGAGCGACACCCCCCCCCGTCCCATCCACCTCCCCGCATCCCGGCCTGCGCGAGGGCTCACAAGAACTCCGTGTTGAACACGACGCGGAACATTTGCAGGAACTCCAGCACAATCCGCAGCACCACCCATCGCAGGTCCTGCTGGCTGCGGTTCTTGCCCAGCAGTACCAGCGTCGCAAAGATCTGGGGTGCGGCCAATGGCGGGGATGGCGACTTTGATGAACAGTGTGCGCACCTGGGCGCATGCACCCGTGTGCATGTGCACGTGCATGTGTGTACATGCATGCATGCATATGATTGTGTGTGTGGTGCGCGAGTGCGCATGTGTGCGCATGTGCGCATGCAAATATGTGCGAGCATGCGTGCTTGCGTGCGTGTGTGTGTGTGTGTGTGTGTGTGTATGCGCGTCTGAAAAGACCAACAGATCACGCAAGTGCAGAGCAACGCAATTGGCTTCAGGAGTTTAGCTTCCGATTGCAATTGTGTCGACAGATTGCGGGGGGGCAATGCGCCATGTGCACACCATTGTGCTGCGCCGCCGCAAGCGAATGCTGCGAGACTGGTGCGGTACCATGCCATGCGCTCACCGCCTCAGACACCCCGCGAGCCCCCGAGATGGAATCATTGATGTTCTCGCCGTCGCCATCAGCCCTGCGACACAGCCCCAGAAGCCACAGCGCGAGCAATGCCCACTCAGCAACAGAGCCATGTGATCAGTGCACCGCGCACACACAACATCAGGTGCACCCTTGCATGGGATAATGAGACACAGGTATGCCAGCTGCACGTAATCACGTGCTTGCAGACACAATGTCCCCAACCTCCAAATGCCTTGCCAGCCACTGCACGATCACTTACGCGCGATCCTCGAGTGCGTCGAGCGCACGCGCGTCCGACGTGTCGCTGGCCGCGCTGGAGGCGCCAGTGCTGAAGCTGTGGCGCGAGCTGTCCCCGGATTCACTCATCCTTCCAGAATGCTGTCAGATGGCTCTTGGTTGAGATCGGGTGATTCTGCCCTGTGCGCCTTCCTCGATCTCGTGAGGCCACCGGACACAGCTCCCGTCCTGACCTCCCCACAGTACTCAATTTGATTGACCCATCCTATTCATGCAAAACGGTCCATGAGGGCCGCCTGTGTTTGTTGCGCCAATCACGCAGATCGCCGAGCAGTCCAGGCAATTTCAAATACAAGACGATGCTGCAGCCTGCCTACCGGTAGATATCAAACCTCTCTCAGGATATTTCTAGGTCCAGGAGTATTCATGCACCATGGCCAGTCCAGCACAATCACCAAAACTTGAATTGGTGACCAAGTACCGGTACAGCCGACTGCGAGTGCACGACAGTAGGAACTCTGGCGAGACGTTCACCAGGAGGCGATCAGAGAACACATCCAACTTTCGGGCTTGCATGTGAGCGCTGAGCCTGCCTGGCGGGGCATGCCTTGCCTTGCGCGCGCGCCGCCGGCAACTTGCCGCAGTGGCCTGCGCTGTAACCCAAGCAAACGCCGCACCGAGCCTCAACTAGGTGCACGCCCCCCCCCCCATTACAAGGTGGAGGCGCCGTGCATGCGCAAGGCGCCACGCCTGCTGGCACAGGGACCCAATGGTTGTGCGGCCGTTCTTGTGTTGACACCCTGCAAACAGGGCTTTTTGTGCACAATGGGCACCGGTGTGCAGCGGGCGCCAGGCGCGGACTCTGGCCAGGCAGCCGAATGCAGTGCATCCTCAACTAACTGGGAGGAGCTTGCATCCTGATAGCAGGACACTGAGCAATGGTGGCTGTCTAGCAATCTCGGGGTGGCTGCTTGTGGGGATGCATGGTTTTGTGCTCTGTGGCTGTGTTACTGTACCTGTTTCACCCGACTGCCCCGAGCCTCCTCCCTGAGAAACTTGGCATGGGGTGTCTGGACACTGGCTTACATGCAATTTGGATGCATAGCAAAAGGCACATGGGACATGCAAGGGGAAGGCGGCCAACTACCTGCTCTCGCAGTTGGCCTGAAGAGCAGTAAGGTCCACGCGGTAGCAGTCGCAAAGGCGGGTGACGGATCACCCGGGGCTGGATGCGTGCCAGAGCTGGTTGTGCGTGACAACAACACCACTTGCTGACGTGCCATTGCGGTTGTTTGTGGAGGGCTGCTGGTGAGGTGAATGAATCAGAAAACAATTTGTGCAATTGATTGCGGTGCTGGGTGTCGTTCTGCGGGGTGGCCCCATCTCTGGTATTGAGGAGTTTCGAGTCCCACAAAGAGCGCGTGCGTAGGAAGCAAGCCCTCACCGCCGCCCGGGTGGCACTTGATTGTCGATGTATCACGACCCCTACCTTGAGAGGTGTGATAGGTGTCCGCCTGCAAGGTTGCGTGGGTGCTCGTGCAGGTGCATGGTCATCGGCACGGTCCCGAACAGGCCTGACCCCCTCAGCTTGCCTGCCGCAGCCAGGCACGACAATTATGGCTGCACACATCAAATGTGATTTCCCATTGCAGGTTTATAACCCTATCCCCTGTGTGTGTGTGGGTGCGTTTGGGTGTGTGTGGGACAGCCCGTTCACTCGGGCGGGCTGTAGGGGCCATGATGGGCGCTCTGTGCCTGACCAATAAATAAGGTATATATTAAGGAGCGAATGCAGCCTGTGTAACAGCCCGCTAGGTTGCTCTTCGCGGAGTTGGCTTCCCGGCCCGGCCGTTCATTCGCTTCATTCGCTTGTGCTGCACAACCAAGACCACTAGCTCGTTCCAGTGTCGGCTTAATTCGCTCCTGGCATAATTTACTACAATCTTAGCGGTCAGCCACCCACATACGCACCCTTCCCGGAAAGGCACCATTCGCTCCGTTCACTTCATTCGCTCCTGGCAAGTGGTTGCCGCGTGACGCGGTCCTAACAACGCTACCAAAAAGTCACATACGGCACACACATCGCTTTGATAGCCCTCGGGGCGGTGCACGGCCACCTAGATCTGCAGCCATGTCTGCTGTGCCTGGGCAGCAGCAGCAGCGGGCAGGAACTTCACCTCGCCGCTGGTGGGGTACCAGTCCGTGTGCAAGGAGGCAAAGAGAAAGGTGAATGGGGAGCCGGGAAACGAGCAACCCTTGTCTGATACTTAGGAGCCGCTAGCTGTACATGTGGGGGAGGGGTTGGAGCGGTTGATCACCCATGACATGCTCTTTGATGGCGTTCAAACAACAAAAACACAAAAACACGTCATTTTACCCTTGCCCCCTGCTTTCTTCAGGCCTGGAGCCCATGAGCAGCAAGTGCGACGCGGTGTGCAGCG
>NW_014011746.1:12604-13286 GCF_000611645.1 Monoraphidium neglectum
TGCAGCAGGCGGGTGGCGAGGAGGGTGAGGAGAGGGAGGGGGCAGAGGATGAAGAGAGGAGGTGGGATGGCAGCAGCGAGCAAGGACGCTCGCCCTCGCTGAAGCACCCATGCCCGCCACAGCTGCAGCAGCTGGCAGGGGGCCCCCAGCAGCCGCGGCAGCAGCAACTGCAGCAGCAGCAGCCAGGCACGCTGACGCACAGCGAGGCAGATGCACTCATCCGTTGCGCAGAGTGGCAGCGGCGCGCGTTAGCGGCTGGCCACGAGAACATTCGGCTGGCAGAGGAGCTTGCGGACAGCAGGAAGCGCGAAGCGGAGCTGCGGCGTGAGAATACACTGCTGCAGGAGCAGTTGGCGCGCCTTGAGGCCAGCTGTGGGCATGGGTCCGTGGCAGCGGAGCCTGCTGCATCTCCATCAGTGCTGCAGCCGTCAGCCACTCAGCAGCAGCAGCAACAGCAGCAGCAGCAGTCGGTGGCGGCGGCGGCCGCTGCAGCAGCAGCAGCAGCCGCAGCAACAGCTGCTGCCCAGCCGCAACCGCCTGGAGGAGCCGAGGAGGCGGAGGCTGCAGTGCGGCCGGCGGTGGTTTCAGCTGCAGCGGCAGCTGAGCCCGTTCCATGGCAGCCGGCCCCCTCGGTAAGGCGGGCCAGCGCGCGCCTGTCCTTTGCCCACCATGTCAGCAAATC
>NW_014011745.1:0-11481 GCF_000611645.1 Monoraphidium neglectum
CCCCCACCGCTCACCCACCCCCAAACCCCCCATCGTCATCCCCACATCGCCATGACACCAGGGCCCACGCCCCACCTGGGGTCCTCCGGGTGCACCGCCACGGCCGTGTCCCCGAGCATCGTCTCTGGGCGCGTGGTGGCCACCACAATCTCGCCCTCGCCGCTCTCCAGGGGGTACGCGAACGACGTCAGCACGCCGAACTCCACGGGCTGGAGGTGGGTATTGAGGGGGTGGGGGGTGGGGGGTCGTCGAGGACACGGTCGCGCGCGACCCCACGTGGGGATGCAAAACTTGGCGCCCATGCGACGTGAGAAGAAAGGGGCCATCTTCAAGGCTGCCGAGGCCCAACGCTGAAGAGTTTGCACGGAAGGGGCCAGGACAGGCGCCAGAGTGGCTATGGCAGGCAAGCTCATACAAACGGGTGCAGCAAAGGGCGCCGCGGCCGGGCCAGGCCCCCCCACCTGGTCGAAGCCCGGGACGTTGATGAGGGTGCGACCCGGGACATCGATGTAATCCACCTTTTGGGGGACGGAGGGGGGAGAATCAGGCATATGAGGGTGCTGGGGAAGGCGTGTCCTGCAGAGGGCCATCTGCGCTGGCACGGGCAACGCCACAGATGCAGCATTGAGTGCAGCCGTTGCCCCAGACGAAGGATTCCGCTTCCTTTCTCGGCCCCCGAACGCGCGACACGGCGCCGCTCGCTCCCGCGTGCCAATCCAGGCGCCCCAGCTGGCACCGTGGGAGCAAGGAGGAGGGGCGCAGCAAGAGGGCACCTGGGGGACAGAGCACGAGCACGCCAGCGCGGCGACGCCCATCACGCTGGCGCACCGGCACGCCGCCGCCGCACCTCGATGTCGGACACCGCAGTGCGCAGGCGGCAGTCCCAGTTGACGAGGCGGTTGTCGCGGTAGATCACGCCCCCCTCGTACATCCGCACAAACGCTTCCAGCACGGACGCCTGGAGGTGGGCAGGCCGGGGGCGGGGGCACGGGGACGGGGGGGAGAGAGCGTCTGTCGCGTGTGCCGCGCTGCAAGAAAGAGGGGGTGCCAAACGGTGGCGGGACCCATGGTTGCGCCAAACCAACCCGCCCCCAAGGCGCGCCGCGCGTGCGAATGACATGCAGACTCCAAAAAATCCCAACAGGCGGGCCCCGCCTCATCCCGGCGCCCAGCAGCAACCGCGCCGGCGCCGGCTGCGCGCACGTGCCTCAATCCCCCCAAACCCCGCAAGACGGGACCTTCTCCAGCTCCCTCCTCCCCCCACAAGGCACCCTTTCCCTTCATAGAGCCCGCAACCCATAAGATCCCCTTCCCGGCATCAACACGGCCGCCCCCGACCCCGCCCCCCCGCCCACCGATCGCGCGTCGTCCATGGTGAAGACCTGGCGGCTCCAGTCCACGCTGGAGCCCATGCGCCGCAGCTGGCCGCAGATGCGGCCGCCGTAGTCCTTCACCCAGCTGTACACCTCGGTCAGGAACGCGTCGCGACCTGAGGGGTGGGGGGCGGACGCCGTTGAGGGTGCGTGTTAGAGAGAGCGAGTGTGTGGTGTGTGTGCGTGTGGTGTGGGTGCATGTGTTTGTATGCGTGCACGTACTTGTGTGTATGTATGGTGTGTGTGTGTGTGTGTGTGTGTGTGTGTGTGTGTGTGTGTGTGTGTGTCGCCGCGTCCAGGTTGGGGGCGAGCAAGCCTCCAGGTGGCGTCGTGGTGCATCGCAATGCAGCAGCGCGACACCACGACAGCATCTGGCCGCGCGAGGCTCCCAAGAAACCCCAAGACGCAGTGCTGACCAGCCACACAAAGCCCCGCATGTGCGCGTGCTTGTGCTGCGTCCACCCTGGGCATGCGCACATACGTACACCCTGCGCACGCCCTGGCATGCGCCGCACGCAGGATCAAAGACAAAAACAACAGCATACACGCAGCTCTTATAAACATGCCCATATCAACCACACAAAGCACACATGCGCGTGCACACCCACGCCCTCACACACACACACACACACACACACACACACACACAGGCACACAGGCACGCACACACATGCACGCATGCATGCACGCACACATACACACACACACACACACACACACGCATGCGCCCGCGCGCGTCAGACGTCCGTCCACCCACCCAGGTCGTGGCGCGTGATGCGGCGCTCCTTGGCCAGCTTCTTCTCCACCACGCTCTGGGTGGCAATCCCGGCGTGGTCCATTCCCGGCACCCACAGCACGTTGTACCCGCTCATGCGGCGCCACCGCACGATGGTGTCCTGGGTTTGGATGGTGGCAGCAAGTGTGCGGGTGTGGGTGCCTTGCTGTGGGAACGTGCATGCGTGCAAGACTGGCTGTGGATGGGTGCAGAAGGGATGCGTGCGTACGAGCACACGCACACACACGTGTGAACTTGTGGGTCCAACCTACAGCAAGTGTCAACAGTGCGTGCAACGCAGCAACAGCGTGTGTGGTGTCGCACTCGAACACAGCCGAACGCTGTCTTGGCCAGACATTGAACGCAACATGGACAAGCAGATCAGGTGTGCATGCATGTAATAGTGGGGACGTGGGGCAACAGCACAGCAGATTGGCAAAAGCCATATGGCTGGAAGTGGGGGAGCGCACCGCGCGGCCCAGTCTCGCCGAGCCGGTGCCTGGCTTGCACCCCTGGGACTGCATCCGCCTCCCAGGGGCCCCTCTCGTGCAACCGCGCGCACCTGAATGGAGTTCGTGAGCGCGTGGCCGATGTGCAGCGCCCCGGTGACGTTGGGCGGCGGGATGACGATGACGAAGGGCGGCTTGTCGCTGGCCAGGTCGGGCTTGAAGAAGCCGCACTGCTCCCACCACTCGTACCACGCGGCCTCCACCTGCATGAAAATTGCACGTTCACATTAGCACGTTTTATGAAAAAAGTGCGTGCACATACTTCCGGTCTGCGTAACTTGCAGGAGGGGGGGCATCCAGATGGCTGAGTGCTGGACCACTCTAGCCACACCCAGACGCCTCAATCAGGGCCCTCGTCCACGCCTCGGCCGCCTGCAGGCGCAACCCCCAGCCCTCCTCTGTCAAGCCGGCGCAGGGGCCCGGGTTGAGCCCCCCGGACTGACCATGGTCGGGTGGTAGCCCTTGTACAGCTCGGCGGGCATGATCTTCCTCTCGCCCTTGGGGGTGGAGCGGACCTCGGCCAGCAGCTTGGCCACCTCCTCGGCCTCGGCAGCCTGGAGGATCATATGTGTGTGTGTGTGTGTGGGGGGGGGGGTGAGCGTGTGTCAGTGGACATACTCGCGTGCGTGTGTGCGTGTGTGTGTATGTGTGTGTGTGTGTGTGTGTGTGTGTGTGTGTGCGCGCGCGTGCATGCGTGGGTGTACATGTCGTGGATGGCATGCATGTGTTGGGGTAAAGGCGGCGAGTGGGGCTGCGTGGGTTGCAAGCACGGCAAATGCGCAGGGCAGGTCGTGTCCACCACAGGCACGGGTCAACAAAAACCAGCCCATCACCAGCCCTACAACGGCAGCAACCGCCCCCGCTCAAACTGTGCTCCTCAGCCAACCCCAACTGCGACGCGGACGGCGCAGACGTTGCGGCCCTTGCAACGCGCCTTTTTGGCATCCGCCTCCGCCTTAGCCTTAGCCTTCTTATCATTGCCGCCGCCGGCCTTGTCCGCCGCCGCCGCCGCCGCGGCCGCCTTGGCGGCAGCCTTGGCCCGCTTGGCCTCCTTCTCGGCCAGCTTGGCAGCCTGGTGGAGGGGGGCGCACGGACCGCAGCGAATGCACAACCGATAACCTTCGGCTCCCATGTTGTGGAGCAGCCACCAAGACGATCCCATGGGACTCGCTGCATTCCCTGCTGCTCCCCGCCTCACTGTCAGCAGCCGCTCTTGCGGCACGCTCCAGGGGACCCGGGGGCGCTCCTGCCGGGCATCTCCAAAGCGGCCACGTTTCCTGCTTCTCCCGCAGCCCCAGCCACCCGCAGCAGCACTGGGGCTGCCAGCCACACTGAAATCCCTCGCTTCCGCCCACCTTCTTGGCTGCCTTTTCCGGGTCCAGCTCCTCCTTGTCGCCGCCACCCTCACCACCCTCGTCATCCTGCTGCTGCTGCTGCTGCTCGCCGCCCTCGGTCGCCCCCGCCGCTGCGCCCTTCTTCTTTTTCTTCTTCTTGTCCGCCGGCGCCGCCGCGGGCTCGGCCCAGCCGCTGGCGGCGCAGAACTTCACCTCGCCTGCCGTATGGGCGGTTGGGGGGCGGTTGTAGGTCTCAGCCAACCCCTCCCTCCGTGGTGCTCGTTTAAGTAGGAGGTGTGCAATCAAGGTGTCCAGGCGGCCGCCTTGGAAGTGCTGCCTGATGAGACCATGCGCGGGGGCGGCCTGCAGTGGCCGCACGAATCCCTGTCGCCGGCTGCCGAACGAACCCCCGCTCACCCACAACCGGCGCAAAGTGCTCGCTCTCCGCCGCCCCCCGCAGCCACGCGCCCGTCGCCGGGAACCCCGCGCGCACGTCCTCCCCCAGCACGCCCCGCCACAGCGGCAGCAGCGCGCACGCGACCGCGACGTCCGCCAGCGTCAGGGGGCCGCCGCCGGCGCCCAGCAGCGACGCGGCGGGGGCGGCGGCGTCGGCGGCGGCGCGCGAGAGCTGCGCCTCCACCGCGCCCAGGTGCGCCAGGATGTCAGGTCTCGACGCCTCGCGCGCCTTTGAATATCGCAGCAGGGCAGTGGTTTGTGGGGGGTCGGCATGCGGGCGTGTTGGTTGACTGAGTCTGGGCGGCAGCTGGGGCGCTGTAGATGCGGCTCAAGCCGCGCGCCCGCTGCAGCCCACTGCTGCAGCCCGGCAGCCCCGAGATCGCAGCCGCCACATGGCACGGAGCCCCAATCGCCGTGCGTGCTGGAACTAGCCGCAGAGGTACGTGCGCGCTGCGCAGCACAACAGGCGCGCGGCTGCCTGCCCGTGGTCCTCGCGCCCTGTTCTGCGCGACCAGCAGGCGGAGTGGCCTGCGGGCGGGCAGGGACGCATGCGCGGGCGTGCGCCTCGCACCTCGTCTGTTGTGTGGTGGCTGGTCGGCTCCAGCCAGGCGCCCGCATGGGACTCCAGCTCAGCCGCCACCTCCAACCACCGGTCCACCTCGCCCTGCGCCGCCGCGGCCGCGCCGTCAACCCCATGCGCAACGTCAAGCGCCGGGCGGGCGTCGCGGCGTCGCGCCGGGGGGCGGACACGCCATGCTTATAAAGCACCTTGTTTGTGAAGGCAGTCGCCTGTGGGCTGCCTCTGCAGACCAGGCTTGCTGCCATTCAGCCTGCCTGGGCCCCCAGCAGCCTGCCCAGCCCCCGCTCACCGCGAGGTCCTTCGGGACCAGGGCGTCGCCCTTGCTGTCACCAGAGGCGGCCACTGCGCACGAGCAGGGGTGCGGGATGGCGTCGCCTCGTATGCACAAACCTGCGGTCAACGGAGGGACGCCAGCCCACCACCTGCCCCCGCCAGCCTGCTCCTAGAGCACGGACTCCCGATCGCCACTAGCGGCCCAGGCTTTCCTGATCCCAGCCAATGGCCCGGCTGGACTGGGCGCACTCACCAGCACGCACGACCGCCATCGTGCCCACGACCTTGTGCCCCTCAGCCGTGGTGAGCTGGGGCGCCTGATTGCAGGAGCAGCAGGAGCGGCGCGCAGCGCGCAGCGGGCACCCGTTGCAGTTGAGTGCCGATGCGGGGTTAGGTAAATGCCAGGCGGATATCGTATCGACTTTTCACCTGCAGGTCAGGATCGGGAGCCTCCACGGTAAGCTTGGCCTCGACCATCCGTGACAAGATCAGGACCTCCGCCTGGCTCAAGTGTCCAGGAGGCGCCTGGAAGGTCGCCATGGCTAAAGGACTTCAATCAATGACCCCTAGATAGCAATCCTATGCTCCACGCCGACCAAAAGGGATTGCTACAGTGTGCCGGCTGCTGCTATTGATGGCCCAGCTGAGCTGCAGCTGCTCAGGACAATGCGTCGTAAGCGATCAACGGCGAAATGGTGCGATGGGCGTGACCGTTGCCGGGGTTGGGTGGGTGGAGAGCGGCACCTGCCAAGCAGGCTGCGTCAAAGCAGCTGCTCTGCTAGCTGGCTTCCCACCGGCTACTCCGCCTCCATCTGCGGGCATGATACCTTTGACACAAACGTTTGGCCCTAATATGTCATGTTTATTCCTCTCACTTCCGTAAGACGGCCATCAACGCGTGAGGAGCCTCAGCAGAGAAAGTGGATGTGCAGTGGGTCGCCCACCGCTGTCTTTGCCCACACTGACAAAGTGCGAATCCTGTCGACCTGGCAGCAAAGCTGCAAATGCTTTGCAACAACACTGCTGCTTTGATTACCAGAGTGCATAGCCCTGCCGGCAAGATTGGGGGTGCCAAGCTCAAAACTCATGTCGGCCGAACGGGACTGAACGCAGCTACTGTCGCGCTGCTCCAGCCATTGTGGCCAACAGCTTGGTGATGTAGCTGCCCTGAAGCAGAAGGCAGCAACAGTGGGAGCAAAGCCATCAACTGCAGCAGCGGGCCATGCAAACAACCAAGCGCTTGGGTGCGGCTGATGACGAAGCTGCCGCTTGCAAGGTGAGATGTACAGGCGGCTTAGCTCACAGTGTGCCGCGCGCCTCGCGCCCACCACTACAAACAAACCATGCGTAGCCGCCCATGCAGCACCACAAACACAATATGCCGGCCCCGCGCATCACGTCGTGATCTGCAGCTCCAGCAGGAGGCCATAGTGGTCTGAGGGCAGCACAGGCAGCTTCTTGGAGCCGCCGTTCTTGAAGCCCTTGGTGTAGGTGACCCCCGGGATGGCGTCCTGCCCCACGATGCGCATGGAGCCAATGCTGTCGTGACATGTGCAGGCAAGGTGGCCACCAGGGTGGCACGCAGTGGGGGCGACCGTGGGCGCGAGACAGGCGAGCGCAAGGCAGGGGGTCGGCATGGATGCGTTGTGGTGCGTTGGCCCAGCGTGCTGCAGCAGCATCCTATTGCAGCACTTCAGCAATGGGGTCTCTGCCCGCCCCAGCCTCCCGCCAGGCGGTAGAGTCTGTGCTGCCGCTTCTCCAGCCACCCTGCAGGATGCACGCACCGCATGTCCCTGAGCCGCGCCAGCACTCTGTCAAGCCGGTTGCCTGGCCAGTTGCCCATCTGATTGCGATTGCTAGGGCACGTGGGTGTGCAAAAGGGTACATTTTTGTGCAGTGGTCTGCAAGGCTGGCCAGAGCTGACAAGTACGCCTGCAGCACAGGGAGTGTTATGCATGCAATCTCAAACTTGTCGACGACGAAACAGAAGGATGACGGGGCAAGCGCTGCCCAAATTGCAGACCCGAATCGGGAAGATAGACGCTCTCACCAGCATCTTGTTAGACTTTGTGTCGTAGGTGAAGCCGGGGAGCCCTGGGTTGGAGCTGACCCACGCATCACACCACCCAGCCTACGTTGAGCAAGTGATCGCGGATGCATTTTTCAAAGAGTGTGTGTGCGTGCGTGTGTGTGTGCCTGCATGCGTGCATGCGCGCGTGTGTGTTTGTGTGTACATGCGTGTGCGTGCGCGTGTGTGTACGTGTGCACGTGCGCACGCGTTCGCATGCCTAGCGAGCATTTGCGAGGGCGCCGGGTGCCCGTCTCGGCGTTGCCTACCACAGCCCTGCATGACGCAGCCTGGACAAAACTGCACACGCGACGTGCCTATCCGCGTGCATGTGATCGCGGCGTGCCGCAGACAGCACGCAGTGAGCATGCAGGCACAGTGCGCGGGCACCCTGTGCGCGCACTTTGAGGGGCGGCGCTCCGTCCCTGTTGTCGTCCCAGTTGAGATCGCCTACATCTCAAGCGGGGCGGGGCGGGGCGTTGGAGGTCGAATCTTGACCACAGTTTCAGGCATGTTGAACGCGACTGGGTCGTCGGGGCGACATAAGTGAATATCTTTGCAAGGTGCTGTCCAAGCCATCCTTGTCTCCTCGCACAACCTCCCAAGCGAGACATCGGGCCGCACAGAGCTGCGCCGCTGTTGCATCTGCACCGGCCCGAGCCAGCAAGGCGCCGCCCACGCCCGCGCCCGCGCCCACCCGCAAACAGGACGTTGCCGGCCGGCGCGGCGTCCAGCACGCGCATCGCCTCGCGCATCTGGTGGGTGCGCTCATCCACAAACATGCCCTGCGGCGGGCAGGGGCTCTCCAAGTGCGACGTCGCCACAACCAGTGGGGTGCCCCCCACGCTCGTCATCAGCGTCAACAGGCAGCGCCCTTCCCAGGCGATTGGGGGTGGGGTGCGGCATGTGGTGTCCGGGGCCGTGGGAAGAAGCGAGGAAAGGTGGGTTACTCGAAGCTGAGGGGGTGTGAAAAGCGCTCTTATCAATTTTTATGCCAAATAAGAATGGCGACTGGGCCGCATCAAACCTCGCCGCACGACAGGCACCTGTGCTTGTCAATTCTGACACTTTAGCTGCGCCCACGAGCACAAGCCGGGTGGGGCGCACTCACCCATGATAGAGTTGCCAAAGGGCTGGCGGCGGAAGCTACGCGGGGTGACGTTGGGCACCTTGGCCTTGTGCGCCAGCATGATGCTTGGGGCGGGGGCGGCGGACAGGAGGGGGCAGACAGGATGGGGCGCACGCGTGGAGGGTGCCACATGGGCAGCCTGTCACGCACAGCCAAAGGGCCATGCTGAGTTACGGCCTGGCGGCCAGCAGGCACATGGACTGGTAGCAATCCGCCTGTGCTGATGTGTGTGCGTCATGAGCAGCTGAGCAGCGGTGAACCGTTGCTGCATGATTGGCGCGGGGCCCGGGCCAGCTGCGTGGTGCCATTGGCAACGCTCACGTGAAGTAGGGCTGCCCGGGCGGCGGGTCAGACGCCACATACTTGCCCCACCAGTCGGACGACTGCAGCAGGCTCAGGATCAGCGGGGTCACCTCCTGCGGCGGGTGTGCGGCGGCGTGGCGGGGTGGCGATGGCTCAGGCAGTGTGGCAGCGCTGCTGTAGATGGGTCCGGGCCCAGGTTTCCCCTGCTGCCTTGCCCATGCACTCTCATGCCCCTTTGATTGGGGCATGAGAGCCCCTGATTGTTGTCACTGGACATAAGACAGCGGCGGGCCGAGTGCGGCGCCTGGCACTCCCTGCCAGCCCTGAACAACAGGGACGCCCTGCGTCTTCACGCGCGCCGCCCCATGCCTGCAGGGTGATGAACGTGGGGTGGCCGGCGTCCACGATGATGCGGCCTATGGCCGCCATGCGCTCCTCCACCGCCGCCTGCTCGTTGAACCACTGCGGCAGTTGTCGCACGCGGCACGGGCCGGCGGGTCGGCGTATGATAAGAAGTGTGGCGCGTGTGCCCCGGGCCACAGGCCCAGAGCTGCGCCGGCAGTGCAACTCAGGCTCCTGCAGCCAGGTTGTAGTGGGCAGTCCAGCAGGCTTTACCATCTCCCTACAGCCCCCTCACCACATTATACTGCAAGAGAGTGACTGTCCGCTGCTGCGTCCCCCGCGGGGCTGCTGCCGCGCCGCCTGCTGCCGCTGCAGCTGCTCCGCTTGGCGCTGCCGGCCCCGCCCTGCCCTCGAGCGACACAGCCGTGGGAGCCACGGCTGTCGCTGCCGGCGCTCGCGCTACCCCTGCTGCAGGTCTGCTGCCCGTCCCGCCATGGGCTGCAGGATCAGGTGCACCCTTTGGCGCCGCGCTGGGCCCTGCCGCGGCGGCCTCCGCCCCCTCCCGCCGCTGCGCCCGCGCCATGCGCTCTGCATGCAGCTGCGCGAGCAGCGAATTCGGCTGGCCGCCGCCGCCACCGGCGCCGCCGCTGCTGCCTGCACGACCAGGGGCCGAGCCGAGTTGATCCTGCTTTGCTGGCTGCTGCTGCTGTTGCTGCTGCTGCTCCTGCTTTTGCTGCGGGCCCTCGTCTGTTTCCCGCTGCTGCTGGGCAGGGCTGGCCCCCCTCCTGCGCTTCGCGGCGTTCACGCCAGTGGCAAACGCCATAATGCGCTTGCGCTGCTCGTCTGCAGAAGCCGATGCGATGGCTCCGGCCTTGGGCATCGGTGCATTGTCTTCGCCGTCGGAATGGGTGAGGTCGATCGCGTCGGCCATGGGGCTGTCTTGTGCCGGCTCGCCACGGCGGCCGCGGCCAGCGCCTCGGCTGCGCCTGTGCCTGCCACTGCCGCTGCCGCTGCGGTGCTGCACAGGGATGCCCTGCCCGATGTCGCCGTCACTGTCCCTGGCGCCTGCGCCCGTGGCTCCAGCGGCAGAGGGTACGAACGGGGCAGGGCCAGAGGGGATGCGGCAAGCAGCAGGCGGGGGTGATGCTGCTGAGGCCACTGAGTGGGCGGCGTTGGCACCGCGCGGTGCAGGAGGCGCTGTGCACTCTTTGTGAATTGGTGAGATGAGACTCAGTGGTGACTGACGGTAAGAGGGCTGCAGGGTGTGGTGACGACGGAGCCGAACTCGCGCCAACATACGGTACCGCAGATATCAATAATATGCAGGTATCTCCGTCATCGGTATAATAAGCTGTGTGTCACACCGACGGACCTACATACACATGCCGATGTAAAGTATGAATGCGTGCAAATGAACCTGATCTTTCAACCTTGGGGAGGGTGTGCATGCGTTCGTGGCATGGCCACCACTTGCATGTGCTCGCTAGCAATCTGAAGGACTTGTAGAGATCGGCGTTGCTGCAGTCGTCGACCGTGTGCAACAGCGCAGACACTCCAGGGCGGCAATGGCGCTCGCGTGCACGGGCAATCAGCAGGGCCTGCTGCACGTCTCCTTCAACCAGGACAACACCTGCTTGGCCTTGGCAACTCGCGATGGCCTTCGCATCTACAGCATCGACACGCACCAAATAGTGTACCGGAACGCCATCGGCGCGCTCGGGTGCGGCGGGCGGCCAAGCGTGTGTGCCCTCTTGAGCCATCGCCCCTCACCCCGGGGGTTGCTGTCGCCCTTGAGGCCCACCCGGCGACCGGCCCCGCAAACACGCCCACAGGCTGGCGGAGATGCTGTTCTGCACCAGCTTGGTGGCATATGTAGGCGCGGGCGAGCAGCCGGCGCTGACGCCGCGCAAGCTGACCGTCGTCAACACGTGCAGCGAAGTAGCCATCCAGCACATCAGCTTTGTGAGCAGGCGGGGCCAGTTGGGTGGGCATCGCGCTGCCTGACGCTTTGCCGGGGCAGCAGGTGGTGCCGGTGGCGCCCAGCCATGCGGGCGGCCTGCGGGCAGCTGCTCAGGCAGGCTGAGCAACAGCGGCTGCCGAGCGTTTCGCCGACCCTTGGAGCTCAGCTTCGACAAGCATTTCCTTCTCACTCCGTCCGCAGGCTTCATCCGTGCTGGCCGTGCGCATGAACCGGCAGCGGTGAGCGCCCTCATTTGCAGCTGCATCACTCTCTCGAGTCGTCCTGCAGAAATGCATCAGGGGTTCATGGTGCACCGCCTGCCTGCACAGGCACTAGCCCGCCCCAGGGCCACCCTACGCCCCGCCCCCCTCATACACAC